>NC_079365.1:13655000-13955000 GCF_021018895.1 Seriola aureovittata | reverse complement strand
AGGCTGTTTTCACAGGAAGTAGCAGTCTGTCACCTAGCAACAGTGAAAAGTAGAGCTCACAGGAGGGTTGGATGGGTTGTGGGGGGCGGGGGGTGGGGGGTGGGGGAGTTTACTTCCTGTGGCCTGGAAGTTTGCCAACATCTTGGTGCACATGGGAGACATGGTGAACTGGGAACCAAGGTGATTTTTCTCTGCCAATTCAGATAAATATTTGTCTAAACATCTCAACATCTGGGGCGATCATCATCACAGCTGTATAATAAACATAATATGCAAACATTATGGTGTCATACCCACGCTACACTGAATGTGAAAATATGTGCCATATGTGCCACAGCATATACAAGCCAATCTGGTTAGTTGGTCAATATGGCGGCACTAAATTTATATGAGAAACAGACACAACCATTGGCACCAATATGTCCTGTAAAATCTATATGCTGATTAAATGTTACATCATACCGTACACACTTCATATGAGAACCAACAGCTTGAATAGAAGGAGAAACACGGTGCAGAGATACAAACTTCAGTATTTTGACTGCAGATAATAACACAATGACCATGTTATCAGGTAGTGATAAGAGTGTTGTGCTCTGCGTGCTCAAAGGGCAGCTTGCAGCACAACTCTGGAGCTGATAACCGGCTCAGGGCCAGACAGAGTCCCATCCTTATATAACACTATTGAGAGTACCTTGCTTTACTACGACTTCAGGGGCAGAACACACTTTTGGCGAACCAAGAGGAAAAAGGTTAATTTAGACTTTACCCCCTGATAGTAGTTGTACTCATTACTGGCAGCAACTTCTCTTTGGCAGAGGCCTTTGGGTTCATACTTCACAGAAACATCAGCTCAATTAGAGATGTTGAAATCAGTGTTTTCATGGCCTTGTGTGCACTAGCTAAACTACACTTCCTGCTGTAAAAAATTAACAGCAACCGCCTGTGCTCGGTGTTGGAGATGCGCAACAACAGTCACGCTGTCCCACCTGATTGGCTTTTGCCGGGTCCTACCGGACTGAGGGGGCCATTCGTAAATGACGTCAGGCTGTCCCTCCGCCCACTGCTCCGATGGAAGTTACCATAGTAACGGTTCACCAGAATCTGTCTCAGTGCCTCGCCCTATGAGAGGAAAAGAAATGGAAAGATGTAATGACGTTATGTCAGCAATGGGGAGCGAGGAGATGTTGTATAACAGGGAAACATGCATCATCAGTGATATACTGCGTATTTCACATCTTCATAAAGACACTAAAACACCCCCTTGACCTCAGAAAATGAATGCCTGCCTGCCATTCCCACCACGCTCTGTAATACATGCAGCAGCTATATATCAAATTTCCAATTTAAATATTTAATTTAAAGAATTCTTAAACGTCCGTGCAAGAACGTTTGGCAGATGTAACCTACAGTTTGTGCCATTTACCACCCACACGGCAAACACTGTTGTGGTTATCATCTGCAGCAGTGACTCTGTGTAGTGACAATGTGAGGTCCTGGTTTTCACTTAGACAGACCTGGGGCCAGCCCTCCCACACTGTGACTCATCCACTGTTGAGCAGCCGGCAGCACGACTTTGCCGTTGTTATGGCAACCGCAGCCCATCGCTACCTGACAGACCTCCCATGGGATGAAGTGAAGGAAATGAAAGAGAAGGTTTTTGCGTGATTATGTGCAAATCATTGTCTACTGTGGGTGGTCCTTGATAGACAACAGTGGCGTTATGTAAGCTCTGCTGCCATAGTTATGCTCTTGAGGTCAGGATTAGTTTATGTAGGAGGTGCGAAGAACATTACTCTCATCTTTTATATGCAGGAGGTTAATCAACTGTATGTACTGTGTGTAACAGCACAGCACAATCAGCTGTAGTCGGAAGGATGACTCCCTGGTCTCATTGGAGAATACTGCCCTATTTCTGAAAGTCTTGAGTCATGAGCCAAACCATGGTGTCCTGTCTGGATGTTATATAAACTGTCAGTACAAACCTGTACAAGGATTAGCAGAAACTACGAGGGCACTGAATAAAAAGCCAATGACGCTGACTTCTTGTTCGGGGCATTTAATCATCACGTAAGCAGCCGCTGAACATACCTGCTTGCAGAATAATGTTTTTCTCTTGGAGACGATAATTATATATTGATGAACTCCAATCAATATTGTTACTCTGGAATATCGATATTAGAGCCAGCCTCTTAAATAGAAACACCTGAGGCTATGTAAAGTCACTGCATTACCATAAACAACTTTGGAGAAAGAAGGCAGAGAAAAATATTGCATGAAGGTTATGGCATACATTCTTATTCTGGGGCCCCCCCCTTGTGTGCTTGTTTGGGTTTGGGTTTGTCAGATCTTACAGTATCTGAACAAGCGAAGAAGAGTGATTGGAAACACAAAGAGCAGGGAAAAGGTAACAAACGTGATTTTTTTTATTTAAGTTTTTTCCTTCAAAAGCATAAGTTATCTCACCATCAATCTCTGTGGTAGTGGAGCTTTTAGTTTCAGTAAGCTGCCATGCTGTTGTAAGTACCTACCCTCTTCTGGTCCTCCAACAGCTTCTCAGGCTGGTTCTGATCCAGCTGCTGGGTGCAGTGAGGAGCGTGAGCACAGTGGTCCAACAGATACAAACACAGGGTTAGTATTCATGCAGCACAGAAAAGGTAATTGTCAGGTTAATAACCACATCATGTTAGCCATTCAGCTGCTTTAAGTGGCCATGCAAAGGTCTGCTATGGGTGAGTTGCCATGCATTTACTGCCATGATAGAAACATTGGGGTTGTAGGTTTAGAGAGCAGAGACAGGAGAGGTGTACAGTGTTGACTATCAATACTATTAAGAACATCTTAAAAAGGACATGTAAAGTGTGATTGGATCTTTTGTTCATTTTCGGATTTCCCTTAACATCACTGTATAGTGTTTTTGCTTAACTTAAGATGGCTAATTGTTGTCCTTCATTTCAGTTGATTTTCAGTTTCCAAGTTGCTGTCTTAAAGGAGTAGTTACACATTTTGGGAGGTAAGCTGATTTGTTTTCTTGCTGAGAGTGGATGAGAAGATTGTTACAGCTCTCCTATCTGTATGGTGAATATGAAGCCGGGGCCAGCAGTCTGTTAGCTTATCTTAGCATAAAGACTGGAAACAGGGGGAGATAACTAGCCTGGCTCTTTCCAAAGGTAAAATAAACTCTACCTACCAGCATTCCTGAAGCTCACCAACTAACAATTCATGTCTAGTTTGTTTAATCATTACAAAATAAGTTGTGGTTTTATTAAAATTCATTTACATATACTTGCAGATGCTTGCAGAAGCATCTTCCAAGTGAGGGGCAACATTTAAACTTCAGTGCAGTAGGAGATCTTGGTGTAAGTACTAAGCACTATTATGAGGGTATTTCTTGGCAGGGTATAGTGACTAGTACAGACAGAGTGACAGAGAATAAGCTGACTTCTCAAAATGTCTAACTATTCTTTCAACATTTAAGTGAAACACAAAAATTGAGAGAAAAAAAAACTGAAATCACACTGTAACTGTCATTCAAAGTCAGGGATGAGTAATCACAATATGAGCTGTTCTCACTCTGAGCCATGATACGAACAAGATGAAACACATAATCAAATGTAGACAAAAGAGATATGCACCGTTTTGGTTTTTTATATTACCTCAGTAGCTCTCAAACAGTTTGCTGTATTCACTACATCTATCACCAGTGTGTGTCCACCAGGTGAAAGGGAAACTGGTAAAGGGCAATGCTCCACATAAAGCATTATGTAAAAAGACACACTAGGAGGGGCAGGAGCAGGAAGGGAAGAGGAGAGGAGAGAAGAGGAGAGGAGAGGAGAGGCGAGGGGCGATGGGGTTAGAGTTACATAATAACCCCAAAAGGAACCAGGCCACTAAACCAGTGATACAGAGCGGCTTACAGTGGCCATCTGTCACCAAAAACATAGAGGGCAAGAGATAGAGAGAGCAAGTGGAATATGGAGAGAGCGAGAGAGAGAGAGAGATAGAGAGAGAGAGAGAGAGAAACAAACACTAACAGTGAGGATTGACACACTTTGACAGTTGGACTAATCTTTCTGTCAGTTAAGGTCCAGGACATGATGTACAGTATGTATCTATACCGGGTCTACTTTTGGTATGTAGTTTGCTCCTGTGTGCACCAAATATGGTCTGCTACCAGGTTTCCTGTATATAATGTAATGACTGTGGTAGGTACATCAGTCAGACTGTAGTCACACATCTGATGTGTTTAACTTGATGAAATCAAACAGAACTTGACTTTGACTTTAACACCAGTGGTTTGCGATTTCGCTTAGAAGTTCACCTTTCGACTTACCAACTCAACCAAGCACAGAGATTAAAAGTGATGCTGGTTGGTGTTCGGTGAGGCTGCCATAAAGAACGGAAGCATAGTTACCAGCTCCACGTCAGTTGGGGTCTAAAAATACCCTGTACTCGAAGGAAGGAAAGCCACGCTTGGCGGACATGAAATGGAGAAGATTGAACATTTAGTTGGGCAACATGAGGGGCTTTAAACACCAGTGCAAGCTTAGGTAAATGTCCCTTCAGCTAACATCAGATCAGTGGTGATATTGTAAAAACAGGACAATTTTTTTTAAAGTTTTGTGACAATATGTTTTCAGACACAATACTTATTCAGTGTTTCTTTAGTATAGGGAATATGAGAATTTTCTGTGGGGGCAAAACAGAATGAGACAGACAGAGAATGAAAAAGAGAAAGTGATAGACAGACAGGTGTGAAAGAAGGAAGGGAAAATACAGAATACACTCACTCATGAGTAATGTCTTGTTACTATAACTTATGATTTCTAATATTTCTAAAATGTCGTTCTCACTTTTCACAAGCACAACGACTGATTTTATTCCACCCTGAAGACGACAGAGTGGGGCAGAGTTCAGCAGCAGTTCAGGGGGCTCACGAACTGGAGGCGTAGCTTCTTCCACAGGTCTGTGGACACTGCCTCACCGTCACCACATCAAACCACGAAGCATGATGCTGATCAGAGTAGATAGTGTGCAGCTAATCGTCCCCGAGTCTGACCACAGACACCACAGAGAAACCCCTCACAGCTGCCACATCCGCCCTGACTACAGTGCATTCCACCAAACTGGAAACTCCCTGGGGCAAACCCCTGATCAGTCTCACACCTCTCAGTTCCACAATAGAGAAAATAAATGTGCGCACGCATGCAGAGACTTCATTCTTCTTTATGTTTAGGTGTTTCTTCTGAATATGCATAAATAAACATGTCTTTGTAGGCTGAGACTGAGTCATGTTTAAACCAGAGGAGAAAGACATGAACCCTGGGGTTTACCACTCGCTTGTTATATGCAGACAGAAAAGCAGACTAAATCAAAAAGACTCTGATCTGTCGTTTTCATTGCAGTTGACCTACTTCTATACCAGAACTGTAGAAATGAATGTTTGTCTTGACCAGAGTGGGAAACATACTGCTGTGAGTGTGGGAGGAAATTGTTGAGTAAATTAAAAAAAACAAAAAAAAAAACAAAACTGCGCCAGATTCTATCTTGGAAAGAGGAAGATTTTTTTTCTTCTTAATCTGTCCACTGAGAAGCTCGCCAAGCAAACAAACAGGGAGGTGAAAGGGATGAAACATGACTTTTTTTTCCAACACGGAGGGCTTGCATAACTGCTTTGACTAGACCACACACACACGAGAGACCAGGTGAAGAGGAGAGCCTGACACTGTGTATCCTGAACTCCTCTGGCCCTTACATAACTGACAACCAAAGAGCAATGAATTTAGCTGATAATCACCTCCCTGACATTTAGCAACTGGGTGGTATGCACACACTGGAGAGGTCAATAATACATCTCATGCTATCTGGATTTAAAAAAAAAACAAAAAAAAAAACCTGTAATATCTATCTATTGTGCAGAACAGTGCTTTATAATTTAACTTCATGTGACCCACATAAGCCAGAGTTTCCTGTTAAACAAGCTTGCATATTCACCTTACGCTGTTCTGCTTCACTCAAAGGGCAACAGAGGAGACAAGAGCCAACTACGCACTTTCATATCACACCTACGCAAACATTCATAGCCGACTTCATTAAGTTTACACAGTGAGAGAGTGGGTGTGTGTTTGCATCCATGTGAGAAAGGGTGTGAGTGGAAGTGGGGACTATTTGGAGTAGTTGAGGAATTGTGTCACAGTGATTTAATGAGGCCAAAAGGGAGAGAGAGGGGACAATAAATATGAAGATTGGTGCACAGGGCGAGAGAAACAGGTTTCAACTCAACTGCCACTTATACATCAGAGCTGCTTTTCATGTGTAGACAGAAGAGAGATACAACACGCAACAGGTGTGTGTGGGGATCATCTCTCTCTCAGACGCTCATGCAAATAGACCTCCACCCACCCCTTCACCCTCATGTTCACAACTTGCATTTATACACACACACACACACACACACACACACACACACAACACACACACACACACACACACACACACACACACACACACACACACACACACACGCGCGTGCACACACACAGCAGCAGTGTGGGTAAACAGCTCCTCCACACTTTTATTGGCAATTACTGCTGAAGGTCACACATCAGCGGAGGGGCTGAGTTCCAGGAAAAAAAAAAAAGCCTGATTCTTATGTAACCTCAGCCCAGAGTTGGCAGGGGCCCAGGAATCGTGCAGCTTGCAGGCAAGGAAAACTAGGACACAGCCTCAATGACTGCCACAGCCCCTCACAGCCCCACACCTTCATTTATACCCACATGTACACAGCGCGCGCACAGTCACAGTGCCCCCTATTGGTGCCTACAAAAGATACAAGGGAAACACCCTACGAAAAAGCTGAACATTGACTGAGACAGTACAACACCTACATGAAAAGAAAAGAGAGGGAAGTGGAAGTGAAATGGCTTTTATGGCTTTATTACTTTGATTTTTATTATCTATGTTATTTTTGTTAAACATGCACAGATATGGAACAGCAACCTATATTCTATTAGGAGCTCGCTATCTTATTTGCTTTGTTTATGAGTCTTTCTTTTGTAATTCATATAAGCCTTTACTTGTTGACCTATCTTTTCACATCTGTTATCTGTTTTCATGCTGAATGTGTGAGTGTAAAATAATAAAATGTGAAAACTAGAATTAAAGTTAACATACTGTATGTCCCAAAATAACTCTTTCTTGATATGGTGACCACTTTGGCAAAAAAGTAGGGCATGTAAAAGTCCATGCTGAGGACTTTGAGCAGAAACACACACAGAACTGGCAGCTGGCCCAGCCAGCAAGTGACTCACTCACCTTGGAACCTGAAATAACACAACTCTGTTGAGCAACATGCAGTCAGCCACAGCACACATCTCCCTATCTCTCTCTCTCCCTCCCTCTTTCTCACCATTTTCAGTTGATCTACACACTGTTTTATGGCAGATAGTGCAGCAGGTGTGGAAGACAGAACCGGCCTACCACTATTTGTTACCAGCTGTGCCTAGAGCCCCAGCTCACTACAGCACACAGCCACAGCAGCTGCTACAGTACAGTTACAGAACAACTACTAGTGTTACGCAGACATAACAGACAGGGGCTCAGAGGAACGAAGGCATGAATACAAGAAAAAGAGAAACAACCTTAGGCATATCCATCTCATCATCAAAGGCCCTGAGCTGAAAGAGAACAGAGGGGTTGAAGGGGTTAGAAGGAGGAAGCTGAAGCAGAGGTCAATGATACAGCATGACATGTTAGTTTAGTGTCTGCTGAGGTGAACGTGACTGTAGGGACAAGCTGAGTCCCTTCAAAATAAGGGTACTCTTGGCAGTTAGTATATGTGTGTCTAATGTTGTTAAATCATATAAAACTACTACTACATATATACTACATATATATATATACACACACACACACATACATATATATATATATATATATATATATATATATATATATATATATATATATACATATACATACATACATACATACATACATACATACATACATACATACATATATATATAAATACGAATACGAATATTGTCATATATGAAAACATACATACTTTATATCTACATTATATATTGTTGTTTTTGTGTTTTGATTACCTCTGCATTTTCCATTCAATTAAAGTATTAAAGATTGGTCTTCTGGTGAAAAACAATTTAGTAAAAATATGAGCTGTAGGCTAAAAAAACAAACCACAAAGCTCTTTTATTTAGTTCAGTTATTTAGTTCCTTAAAAGTTGACACCTTTCTCCTAATAGAAATTCTATATATACACAAAATCAATTAGAAAAAAATAGAGCAACAAACTTTCTAATATATTTCCAGTGATTGTATTTATACAATGCACAGTATATACTCAGTCATACCATGTTTGTGACAGTCGAGGCAGCTTCTCCTACCTTCTCTCCATAACCCCGGTCTTTTGTCATCATCTCCCGCAGCGTTTGCAGAACTTTGATGCACAGTCTCTCCTCATTTTCCTCCAGCAGCTGCTTGGTATGTTTGATCAGCCTGCACGTGGACATTAGTTTCATAGGCCTCATTTTTAACCACACTTACTCATATGTCACTTATATGTGTGATATTTGTATTGCTTACTTGCATATGAAACCTCCGCTCTCACACTTCTTGCGTGAGTCTGTGTTTTCAGGGAAGAGCAGCTCTGGCCGATGCAGCACGTCCACCAGGACTGACAATTCAGCCTGGACAAGGGGACGGAGACGGTCCTCGAGAGCTGACACAATGTCCTACAGCCCAGCCAAAAAAAACACCCTTAATGCTGTTAAATTTGAATGAAGAATAAACACACGTATAGTACAATGGGAAAGTATTCGGACTCCTTCAATTTTTTCACATTTTGTTATGTTGCAGCCTCATGCTAAAATCTAAATCTGAATTTATTAAAAAGGAAAAACTTAAATGTAATTTATAATGTAATAATATAGCTGAAGTGTCTCCCATTTCTCTTGATCATCTTTGAGATGGTTTCTACACCTTCATTGGAGTCCACCTGTGGTAAATTCAGCTGATTGGACATGATTTGGAAAGGCACACACCTAAGGTCACACAGATGATATCTGAGCCAAAACCAAGTCATGAGGTGTAAGTAACTTCCTGTAGAGATCAGAGACAGGATTGTGTCATTGCTGGTTTCCTCCAGCCATGACACACTTAGAATTTAGACCAATCAGCTCAATCTTGGTTTCATCAGACCAGAAAATCTTGTTTCTCACAGTCTGAGCTACCTTCAGGTTGAGCTTTTTACAACTTTCTGAGTAGAGGTTTCCATCTGGCCACTCTGCCATAAAGTCCAGAAAAAAAGAAAGTGAAGGGGTCTGAACACTTTCTGAATGTCCTGTTCTTACTGTACCTGGAGCCTCTCGATAATGTTCCTGTAGTCACGTGAAGCGGTCACCACCGAGTCTCTGCGGGCAGCGTTACGAGCAGAGAGTCTCCAGCTCATGGCCGTCTTCTGGACGATGTTGTTGGATTTCACAAACAGGTTGTTCACTTGATTGTCCAGGTCCACTGGGATGGCTATAGCTCTGCCTTTGGCTGCCAGGTACACACAAGCACACACACTGATTTAGACCTTAAAAGTATGGCCGTGTGAGACAGGATTCTTTTTAGAAGTTGATGTGACTGCTGAGATGGGTACTGTATTGATCTTACCAACATCAGAGAGCACCTTTATACAGCTCTCAACAGAGCCCTTTTGGACTGGGATCAGCCAGTTACAATGGTAGACCCTGAACACTGCCTGCAACAGCTGCACAAAGACAGGCTGCCTGGTCTGAGAGGAGGATAAAAGAAAAAGGCAGAGTGGCTGCAGATTATTATATTTATCAGGCTGCAAGTAACTTCTCAAGTCATGAAAGAAAGAAAAATGTTCTGTGACAAAATGAAAGATAACCATCCATCAGATGTCAGCACCAATGGTCTGGAACATTAGCGTTTTAGTACCATACACACACACATACAGACACACACAAACACACCTCTGTGTGTCTATGATACAAGTGACAGCACCTGTAGTGAGACCAGCATGCGGACTCAGTGGTGATTTGCTACTTTTCCAAGAGACCCATCAATCCCTGAGCAGACATTTACCCAAATTGAGCACAGTGAAAATTACTTCTATTGTACTTCCTTGACAGATGGCTCACACATACATACAGCAAATAATAAGGTAACAAGGTAAAGACCCAACAAGACTCTCTAACACCCAGCTCTGTTTTCCCTGCTGAATTAAATTGCAACAAATACCTGAAATATTTTCCCCAACAGAGACGCCTGCAGCAGAGGATACAAGCAGTGAGGAAAATAAACATGCACAGAGGATAATCAACATGCATCATGCACATACTTCCAAAAACATCTTTATACATTTCAACGGTCAACTCTGGAGACATGTATAGCGCTCTACTTATTTTTGCAAAGCAATGTCGTCTTGTTTGAGAAAAGTGTGAGATGATAGTTCAGAAGCGCTTTGGGAGCCGACCGAGAGGAGCATTATCGTTCGAACAAAGGACAGGTTATAAAGTTATTAACAGTGCATGAAAATATAGATTTTGTGAATAAAAGATTATTTCTATGAATCTTTGAAAGTTTGCTTATATTTTACAAGGGGAACTTTGTTGTGTATCTACAATAGAATGACAACAGCAGGATGGCAACATTCACAACTAACTTTTAACTTAGTAATGTGCAATTTGCTCTACTAAAGCACAACTAATATAATTCTGGTTAAAACACATGATGTCGGTCAGAAGAAGACATTCTGAGAAACTTCACGGAAGCACTGATTCTATCTATTCTTAGGGAAGCATGTCGTATGAAAATCACTGTAGAGGATGATTTGATTGTGGAGTCAGGCTTTTCAGGGAGGAGTTTCTCTGAGGCATCGCACTATTTGGTTAAAATTACACGGGGAAATTAATACAATTCAATGTACTTACATTTTTTCTGATGGCCACCTAAAGCATGACATGATTAACAGGATGGAAGTTACATGGAAGATATCCGGAGAGATTAACCCCTGGTGCTCAACCATCTATCATCTGTCTCATTCAAAGCTACTGCTACTACATGCTTTTAAACTCCCTTTGCCAAGTGTTTCGCACAGCAGCTGTTGCTGTCATGTGGTTGCGATCACATACCTGCAGGCTGGTGCTCTGGTCAGAAAAGGGGGAGCTGAAGAAAGTTGTCACGATGCTCATGACTGTCTCCGTCACATAGCGCTCCAGAATGGTGTCCGCATGCTTGCGATCACTTGTATTGTTGCACACCTGGAAAAGCCCAAAACATAACAAAATTTGCTCATCGTATTTTAGTCATTTTTTCTAATTTCCTGGGTGATGTTATCGTTTTCATAGAGCTGCTGCTTGTCCCTTACCCTGCAAATATCAACCAGGAAGTTCTCAAAGAGTTTCCACATGTGGTTGGAGGTGTAGATCTCCTTCATTTCCACCTCAGTGTCCACATAGCAGTGGTTCAGGAAGTTGATATATGCGATCTTCACCTGCAAGGTTATGGTTAAATTTAATGTAAAAAAAAAAAAAAAAAAAAACATGGCTCCAATGTGGGAAAAATCATCAAACCATCAACAATGCTCAATGAATACAACCTTTTCATTGCACAGTAGCCACACTGCAAAAGCTCCAAGGTTAAATATAAAGAGAATAAAAAGTGTTACGCAATACTCCAGTTCTGTTGGGTGAGTAACTGGCTAATTTACTGGCTACATGTTTTCAAATTGCTGCTCAATCCTCAGCACGTCTTTGCCTGAGGCTGCTCTCACCTCAGGGATGCAGTCCTCATGTGTTACCACCCGCACTATGTCATCCAATGGTAACAGGGAGTTACACTTGATCTCTGTGTAGACGTTCTTGCCCTCAGTGCAGACAGCCAAGAGCTCCACCAGGTGAATGTGGTACATCAGAGGACTGTTTTCATCCATGCGGTCACGCTCTGATCTCATCATCTGGACCAGTGTCTGGAAGGAGGCGCGGTCATTGTAGAAGACCAAAACGTCTTCACCAGCATTCACCAGCTGTGGGGAGAAACAAATATACACCATTACATCAGGGGCCTGTAGCCTAGCGGAAACACAAAGAGGCGGAAATGAACAGTGTGGCAACGAGGATTGACCTCTGCCATGACGATGTCTTGGCACTTCTTGATGAACTTGTTCTCTGCTTTGACAATAGTCTGCAGAAACTTGAGGTACTGGACGTTGCGGCCGTGTGTTTCAATGCAGTGGACAAAATGCTGAACCACGCGCTCATTGATCTCACTGCACAGCTGAAAGTTGTTCATGAAGATGTGCTGCATGGTGATAGCTTCTAAAATCTGGGCATAAGAAAAAAAAGGGGAGATGCATTAAGACCAGAGATTTTCAGTATTGAGCGGTGTGTGATCTAGCATGACTGCTCACCCCTGGGTTGAGGAACAGATTGATGTGCTTGTGCAGCAGGGCTTGGTTCTGCTGGTTTCCTGCGCAGAAGTTCTGTAGGAACTGATGGGCAAGTTTCATGATGTCCTGCATCCGCAAATCTTCTCCCTGGAGGTGAAAATGGCTGATGTGAAGATCTGCCCGCTCGTACACTGAACAACGTTTCACTGAAAGCCACAGATACCTTCTCATAGGGGATCTGGAGGAGCTCGAGGACCACAGCATGAGCCCCCATGTTCCTCAAAAGCCTCTGCTGCTGTTTCTTGCTCTTCCTACCTGACAAACCTTCTTGGACGCACAACCTGCTGAGCCGCAGCAGGATCTGAAAAAAAGTGAGAGAGAAGCAGAATGCAAGGAAGTGAGATTAAAATAAGCCTCTGCACCAGGGCTATACAACATAATCCGCCATACATATTAACTATACAAAGAGGCAAGATAGTTACCTCTTTCACCACTCTGTAGTTATAACTGCTTGTACTTTCTGCTTTCTTTGGTTTGTCTGCGCCCCCAGACTCTCCCTGCAGAAAATCAGACACAGTGTATCAGAGAACAAAGCCTCTCTCTAGTTAAGATACTACAGTGTTGTTTGATTCTTTTGAATGTACAGCGTACTGCACCTTTTTATGGTCTGGCTCGGTGGACAGCCCGTCTCCCGCGTCCATGCCTTCATCTGGCCCCTGCCTCTTGTACACCCAGAGCTCAGACTTCTCTACAATAGAGCGCAGCTGGTCCAGGTCTGACTTTATTTGCTTGTAATTTTCCACATCTTGGCTGGTGACCAACAACTGGACCTATTGATGCGTACACTCAGCTATTATTTTACTAGGTACACCTGGTGAAAAAACGAATGCAGTCTAACACAACAATGCTGTAATAAATCCTCCCTCCATGAAGGTTGTAATGTTCAGTTTTTTGTTAAAACTTGCTGTAGAGAAGTGTTGATTCAACTGTATGATTGTTCTTAAGACTGTGTTTTGTGGTGCTGTCGAGCTGTGTTGCATTATACTGACAGGTGTCTTTATTTTTTTTTGTCGCCATTTATGTCAGCGCTGCTAGGCTCAGTAACAGGAACCACCTCTCTGTGTGAAGCATTACAGTTCGGCAGCATTAAAAACCTACATCCTCCAAAATGACCACAAAGTTGAATCAACACTTCTCTATAACAGTTTCAACAATTTGGGTTTATTGCAGAGCTGCATTAGTTTCAGCTGATTGTGCCTAATAAACTGGTAGCTGAGTGTTTATGTAGCAATACGGAGTACGGAGCAGACAAACTGGAATGCCACTCTGAATGCATTTGCGTATACTGTATGTCACAGTTGCACAGAACAGTACCTCAATCTCTTGTTACGGATATATGAATATTAATATTTGAATATTTTCCATCTCTGCGAGGGAAGCACGAATAGTTCATGAGCTTATTTTGTATGAAAACAATCAAGTGCGCCTACGGGAATACAAATGGTTATTGTACGAGTTGTCAGGATACCTGCTTAAAAGCCTGCAGAACCTCCTGCCTTTGGCTGAAGTGCCTGAAGAGCAGATGCAGGGCTCTGGACACCAAAGGAGGATAGTCGTGCATGGTCAAGTGGAGGAGGACCCTCAAGAAGGTGCGACCACCATGATCGTCCAGGTCCAGTGGGGTGTTCTCTTCACTAGAATGGCATTGAAAAACACACTCGCAATGACAACTACATCCTCTTTTGTGCGTCTTGTGAATCTTTCTCTGTCGAGACTGTTATTACCTTCCACCAAATATCCCCTCTGCCTGCTCCTCTATGTGTTCAAAATCCAAAGCCCCTGGAATCACAATTTTTTTTTTTTTTTTTTTTGTCCATTTCATTGTCATTAACATTTGTATAAAATGAAGCCACATATTAATCTGACCTGGCATATTGTTTGGTCCCTCCGCTGCTCCAGTTAGAGATAATTCACTCTGGGAATTACTCTCATCAAACTCCCTCTTAAATATAGACAGCAGACAGGAGATCCTGTAGTCCAGGCGGACGTTCAGGATGAACTGCAGGACAGGATAGAAAACAACAGCGGGTTTATGGAAATATTTTGGAGGATGGAAGGACCGTTTCTGATGTACTGTATGCTGTAATGTGCATTTAAGTATATCCTTGCATGTCCCTCACCTGCAGGATCTCGATGATCTTGAGCTTGGTGTCCATGACGAGTATGTCCTGCTTCTCTGGTTCAGTCTGAGTCTTGACTGCACCTCCATTTGAGCTGTTGGTGGAAGTCGTGGGAAGGAAGCCTCCTCCTCTCAAGACAACCTGGGACATCAGCTCCCCGACACCATGAATAGACCTCATCACGTTACTGCCTGGAAACACACAAAAACACACACACACACACACACACACACACACACACACACACACACACACACACACACACACACACACAGGCACACACAGAGATCAGCTTCATGTGCATGAAATATTTGGACCTCCACTGACCACCCTGGGCATTCATACCTTTACTCTCATCTCCTTTGTCCAGTCTGTTGAAAGGGAGAATTGTGCTCACATGGACACAGTCTAGAATAGCCAGCAGGATCTTGGTTAGTCTCAACAGGTCACTGAAGTTGTAGAAACCAAAATAAATCAGGTTCCTGGCGAGATTTACCACCTAAACAAGGACGATGAATGCATTAAATTGGTTTGCCAATGTCAGCCTTATAATGTGACGACTATGATGTGACTGGGATGATATGTACAGAGTGAGTCTGACTGACCTCAAATGTGAGCTTGTTCTTCTCTTTGTCCGCAAAGGGGAAGCTCTGACATACCACATCTCTCAGGTAGTTCTCCACAAACTCCATCGTCTGCGAGAATCGCTCCTTAATTTCATCTTTGGATGTTCCATCATTGTCGTAGCTACAGCAACACACAAAAACAACAAGAAGAAAAGTTGCTCAATACACAAGAGAGATATTCTACAATGAACATGTGGTAAATTTGTCCATCTGCTCACTCGTCAATGGCGATCTCTGAGGGGATCTCGGACCAGAGTCGTGCGTATTTGACAGGCGTAACCTGCTCCTGGGGGTCACGGTCTACGTGCATGTGCAGCATCATGCGACAGAAGGAGGCTCGCAGGTCATAGGGCAGGTCTTCGTCCGACATGCACCGCAAGATCAGGTCCACGTCCAGCTGGCCAGAGATCTTGTTGATCGCCAAATACTGGCGGTCCAGACACATTCTGGCAAACAGGTTCAGCTGGTACCTGTGGTGATATACACAGTCTCAGGCAAGTTGTTTTACCCTCACGGGTGATCCATACAGTCATCAGCACCATAAGCTGACTCAGATAGGCGACTATCGTTATCTCCTTTACCTCAAACAACCACATGGAAAAACAAAGTCCAGTATCCTCTTACCTGTAGTAACTGATCACCTCCTGGTCCTCCTTCTGGCCCTCCTTTGCATCCTGGGCCAGCTCCCTGATGCTTTTACTGCGGATCTCTTTATTGCTGTCCTTCCAGAACAACCACACTTCCTCCTCATCTTCCTCCGACTCAATAGAGTTCTCCCCGAGCGGCGCACCCTCGATCTCAAATCTCGATAGCACCAGTCTGCAGAAAGAGCGGGTAAAGGAGGAGAAAAAAAAACAAATACATTTTTTTGTTAAGCTGAGGGAAAACATTTGTGACAAAATTTCAACATAAGCATTGTTTAGTATCAAGATACAGAAACTACATCTTAGAAGCTGTTAAAAAAAAAAATGTACACACCTTTACTAATACGGTGCCACCAGGACTGTAACTGACAATTATTTTCATTATTAATCTATCTATAAAACGCTATTTCCAGACCTACAGTAGTGAACAGGACTCACTTTGTTTCTATGAGGATGTCTGCGTTAGCTGGATCCAGCACTGCGTTACAGATGAGCTCCTGTGTCACAGGGATGGACTTATTCATTGACACACACAAGTCTGACAGGTAGTCCAAGAACCTGGACACACATGCACACACACACAAGATAAACAAAATTCAATCACCCATTTCACAAAAAAAGAAAAAAAAAAAAAAAAAAACATTGTAAGATGAGCACCAGAGTCATGTCAGCCTGCAAAAACTGTAACAACCTTCCAGAGTGAATAATGTATCAGTGGGTCATTTCAATACACTTTTTATTTGATCACCAGGTTCAGCGATCTATGTTAAAAATAAAGGCCTTATTTGTCAGTTACTGGTTATGGTAGTTTACACTGTCATGCGTGCATTCATGTGCAGAGAATATACTGTGTGATCAGGACATTGCATGTGCATTATAATCAGGGTATAAAGATGCATTTAACACATTATCATTAAAATGATAAATTATTATCAAATCATTTTATCTTTGATTCTGTCTGTTAGCCAGCTCATCATGTACTGTACGTGGTATACAGACAGACAGGCAGACCGACCTTGGCTCTCGGTTCTTGCGGACCAGGCTAACAAACGTGTCAATCTCTGCAGCTGTGATATGTTTCTCCAGCAGCTTGCGGTTGTTATGGAGCAGAGCTGTGATAGTGTCCTCTGCCAGGACATCATAGCCGATCTGTTTCTGCATGAAGCGAAACTGTTTTGCAATATACTCCTGCAGGATAGAGAGATAACCAGTCTGAGCAAAACAAGATGATAGAGCCATTACACTAGTACACCGTAAATTGTTTTAGAGAGAGTATCTTTCACTTACTGTTAGATTTACTCAAGGAAATATGGAATGTACCTTTCTACAAACTCCAGTGGCACATACATGCCCATGTCATACAGTGCCAGTACTCGTAGGGAAGAGTTTTAGGGCTGACAAACTACCTGGTTCTTGCGGTAGTCCTGCTGAGAGTGACGTAAAACCCGGTAACACAGGCGGCAGATGTGTCTGAAGGGGGCATGACGCTGGTCAGCGAGCTCCTCCAGCCGTAACATGGGGCCATCCCCACTGTCTGTGAAGGGAGCCTGCAGCAGCTTGAAGATCTGAGTGCACAGATAAGGTTGTGACAGTTGTAACCTTACTGAAGTCACAAAGATTAAAAGACGGGGTTGAGGGGAGTTCAGTGAGGTTGAAACAAGTTCATGTTCAATGGAAAATGTCATCTACAGAGTGTGTTCAGAATGTTTGCTGTATTTAGACATCACCTGTTTGAGAATATTCTGTTCTCTCATGAGTTTCTGTCGTTCCCTGTTCGGTTTGTTGACCATGATCTCTAGAACGTCCTGCCCGTTGTTGGGAATGTCCACAACAAAGAACACCAGATCCTCCAGAAGCTTAGTAACCGCTCTGGTTGCACATGAAAACACACGGACACACAAAGAAATAATTTGTGACTATACTGTTTCCCGTTAACAAATTGGTAAGCTGGCACCACAACGCGTACCTCCGCTCATTCTGTGTGATGGTGCCTTTTTCCAGCTTTCCAGCAATGGAGGCCAACACTTTACTGGCATCATTGGCAAAGTCAAGGTCTCTCACTTCAGCCGGGGAGACAGGCACAATGGCAAAAGCCTCTTTGTCCTCTTTGAGTGCAGATGTGCCAATCTTGAATCAGAAAAGAAATGGACAACTTTGACATCTAGTAGAGAAATGTGTGATATTTTTGAGTATTCAGAAGTGGTCTTTGGCCATGGATAATGACACTTAATATTAAATTCTAAAACACCAATGATTTCACATCAGGGAGGAGGGTTTTGCACAGGTGCTTTTTCACCTGTCAGCAGTTGGTTTAGATTTTTATTACTGGTGACTCATAAAAATCATATAATCCCAGACAGCAGCGCTTCACCTCAGCATCATGTACACACATGTGCACATGTAGTCGTGACAAAAGCTGCAACAGGTCACTAGTGATATACATGCTAATGCATATGAACTGTCACTCACACGCAGCATGACAGGTTTTTCCTCCTCCTTGTCAATTGGCTGGTTGGTGCTGTGAACCCATGTGTTGGTGCACAGGTGCCTGAGGCGCACATACGAGTTCCTGAGAACACATTTTATTCCAGTTATTACTGTTTGCATATTGTTTTCAGAACATAAATACTGGACAGTACAGGCCAAC
The DNA here is from genome assembly GCF_021018895.1 of Seriola aureovittata. Taxonomy (NCBI): domain Eukaryota; kingdom Metazoa; phylum Chordata; class Actinopteri; order Carangiformes; family Carangidae; genus Seriola; species Seriola aureovittata. Next base: position 13,936,476 of record NC_079365.1, on the reverse strand, counting down.
TCGTGAAACGGGTAATGTTTGAAATGGCATATCAGCATCTTCAATTAAAGGTTTCCAATACTGCAAATAACTGCAAGCACAGAGCACTGTTCTTCTTCTTGAGCGTCCCTCAAATGTGCAAACATCCTTGCTACCAATCTATTTACATTATAAAATCAAATATAAACTCATGCTGTCTGTACTCGTAACTCATGTTGCAAGATAGTCAGCGGCAGAATAAGTATTCAGATCTCCTACTTCAGTAAGAGCAGAAAAACTCTATTACAAGTTAAAAAAGATAATAATTGGGGTAAAAGTATACAAGGATGAACAAGAAAAAGCACTTAAAGTATTATTCTCAATTATCACACTCCTCCTCCGCAGACCCACTCATCACCTTACAAGAAGCACAACAGCTTTAACTTCAAGCTGCAGCAAGACCTGATGTGCTCACATGGACACATCACAGCTGTGTGAATTTACAACAGCTTCCTCTTCCTTGAGATACTCTAGTGAAAGTCACACCACTTCTTGTAAAATACTGTGAGCCTGTGCCATGTTTAATTTGTCACAGATGCACAAGAAATCCATATTCACTAGAAACAAGCAGAAACACATCTGCTCTCACCAACACATGCCAAAAAGCCTTATCTGTAGTTACTGCAATGTGTTAGTGTGAATATCCTCGCTTGCATCACCAGCATAAACGAGAACTCCACCAGCATAACCCCCCTAACATGAGTAACAGTAAGTCAAACACTCTCTTAAATTAACAAGCTTTAACACACACACACACACACACACACACACACACACACACACACACACACACACACACACACACACACACACACACACACACACACACACACACACACACACACACACACACACACACACACACACACACAAACCGTGGTTTATTGTTTTGCAACCATATGATGACAACTTAATATGCAATGGAAGTTCCCTACGTGCTGTGTGGTGATCAGTGGAAAGAATGACGGACCAGGGAATAGACCATGTCCTTCTTTACAGTCATATCTGTAGTAACACGGGTCTGAGCTGGAAACACTTCACCAACGTGTCGTTATGGCCTTCCTACCTGGGCACTAATGAGTCTCCCCCTCTTAAGGTGGTGGGGTCGAGCTCAAATATGGAGGAAATGTCATTTCCATCAGGAACAGACACAAGGGTGTACATGACTTTGTCCTGGACATTTCTCAAACGGGCTCTTAAGGCTTCTTGCTCTGAGTCCAGCTGGAGGGAAAGGTCAAAAAACACAGTCTGATTAGAAATTTCCATCATGAAAAAACCTGTGTGTGTGTGTGTGTGTGTGTGTCAGGATCACCAGGGGTCAGGTATGTCACTGAGAAGGTTAACAATAATTACCGTGGAGAGATTTCTAGTAGCTAACTCAAGACAGGGAGGATGAAATGCAGCGGATGAGGGGATTTCTGTAATGGAGCACAACTAGTCTTTTCTTTTGTTAGTTGAATTTTCCAAGTTAACTGTCACAGTGTTAATTCAATAAGCCAATAATGGTCGGCAGAAAAGACAAATGACAAACCGACTTCATCAAATCAGTCTTAGCTTCAAGTAGATTTCTAGACTAGACAAAATTAAGAAAATATCTTGGTTAAGTTAGTTAGGCACTTCTATTTTCTTAATTTTGAGTCCTGTTTGCAAAAGGACTCAACTATAATGAAAATAGTCAGAACAATAACCTGGGGTGGTTTTCTTTTGCCCAGGACCTCTGCCATACTCCACCTTATTTGGGTATATTTTTAGGTTTATTTTACTATGATTATGATTATTTTACTGTAGTAGCAAGGCAGTAAGCTTAGGAGCAGGCTGACTGAGAGCCAGTTCCCTTGTCACTGGCGCCTGGTGAGCAGATGTGAACACCTTCATAGTGAAAGCCACAGTCTGTTCATTGAGCAATGGGAGCAAAGGACTGATGCGCCATAACTGAAAGATGCATTCACAGTGCAAGGCTGCCATCTGCTGGTCACTGAAATGTAATTCCTTCTCACTCACAGTAAATACCACTACTGTAAAGTATAATGTATGGTATATAACAAGGGACATGTTGTCTCCAAAGTCACAAACTCACAGTCTGGGAAAAAACAATGCAGGGTGTCATCTGGGAGTTTGTTTGTGGGCGGTTGAAGCCATAGTTCAGAGAATTTACCAAGGAGTTTAGAAGTAACATTGTAGATACTGTTACTATTGTTTCTAGCGGTTTACCACACTTGGCTTTACCACAGTAGTTAAATATTGTTGTTGTATTGAAGATAATGAATACATTCTGAAAAGTCATTTATTCAACACTTCTTGGAGATATATTACATTTTATAGGGTTTTATATATATATATATATATATAAATATAAATCTTAAACCCACTATGCAGACCAGTCTTTCAGCTTGGTTTACTTACTGAAGAGCGGGACTCCAGACACTCCTCTTCATACTCTGGATTCACCTGCAAAAACGCAAAGTGGTTCACCTCCTGTAATGAAAAGCTAGTCTCGATATTGTCTGGAGTTCATGTGACACCATCATTTAGTCTAAATGACAGTTTTCTTTGTCTTAAAAGCTGCTTCACAGTTAAGTAACTGTGTGAAATAAACAGTGAATATTCTATTCTGCCTCTTTTTCTCAACATTTCTTTCAATGTAAAGACCATAAGCAGCATCGATTGTTCCTAAAATTTATCTATATACTGTATAGTGGGATCCCATTCAAGTGAATATACAATATAATGATATAAATGTATTTGGTTAAATCGATTTGATTGATTTTTGCCTTGTTCCAGTGTCTGCGGTGGACTAACCTCTGCAGCCAGGTAGTGTCCAGTGGCCAAGTGTTTGAACCTGAACAGGCTGTTCCAGTATCCTGCCCCCCCTCGACACGGATCATGCTGCACAACCTGATACCGGAGCACACAGCGGAAAAATGTTACACCAGCGCTGATATAAGGAAGTGCTGGGAAACACACTCGCAGTTTTTATGTTTACTGCTGTACACAATCAGCAAAACCAACTCCAAAAATATTCCTCCTCACCTCGATCTCCCATAGGGCTTTGCTGCTTGTTGCCGAGGTAGCTGACTGCCGTCCAGTAGTGCGAAGAAAAACATATTGTTTTCTTCTGTGATCATCACATGTGAGGAATTTCTCCTGTTCTGCATGAAATAAACGTACCACATCGCCCTGGAAAGAAGAAGAAGCAGAACATTTGTTACTGTCAGTATTCACCTTAAAACCAACTTATAAGTCTGAGACATTCATTTTAAAAAGCTAATATTTATTCTAGCAGGTCTACAGCATGTTTCATATTCCACAGAATACATTCCCTGTAATAAAGCAGAACCTATTCTAATTGATATTCACTCCCCACTGAAAGTTACACGTTTGTAGACAATCAATGTGGACTGACACCAGTTTCACTCGCTCGATTAATAGCTAAAGATTAGTTTGGTACATTCACAGTTTTTGTCACACACTTTGGAGGAGCACTTTGGCTGCTGCAGTTAGCGTAACAAGCTGCTGAATAACCAATAAAACAGTCTCATTTGTAAACACTCAGCTCTTAATGAGGGCCATTAAGCAGCACCTGCAGATGGAAAAACTTTTTTTTTTTCATTGAGACAAAATGGCAAGTAAGTTCTTTCATGACTGATTTCAGTTGTGCTGTATTGGACCTACTTTATCTGAGAAAAAAGACATCTCTATCTGTTGTAGTGACTATAAAATGTGGCATGTAATGCTCTACTGAACAGATAGGTCTGTATATAATGTGTTTGATGGTAGCTGCTGTGAGACAAACCCCTTTAAGGATGATCTCCTGATTGTCGCTCCACTTCATGAACAAGACAATCTTCCAGCTGGTGTTACAGTTGACCGAGTTCACCTGAAAAACATACAAACAATTTGACGTGACTGTAGCTACGATCTCCTGGCAGCATTCCTGCACAGTGGGAACATTGACACAACACTGCAAAAGTTCAAGGGATGGCTTTGTGTTTGTGGAGATTAACGCTTTTCCTCATCCTGTAAACGCACATTAAGTTACTCATGACTCTTCTTTATAAACTGTTCTACACATCAATGTCTTGTCTAACTCGACTAAATATGAATTTAAGTACATATTTATAGTATTTATTATGCATATTCATTAAGAACTTAAGACTTTTTCCATGCGCAATAACTAAGGCAGCAGAAACAGTAATTTAACAACTACAGTGTTAGGATTGACTACTGCATGTCAATCCAGAACTGAAAAGATTTGTATCTTGGTTCCTTTGCTACTTGATGACATGCATCATTTTTAGCTTATATTCTAACCATGTGACATATGTCACTGTTGGTAAACAGGAAAAATGTGTAATGTTGTTAAGTAACCCAGAGCAGTCTAGTGTTATGAGAGAGAAACAATCCACCAGATGCTGTGTTAGCGTTAGCCTGCTGCTTAACTGTGCTGAATCAGGAGGACAGAGGAACAATCCCTTACTGTTTCTTATCAGGTAGCTAATAACCAAGCAGAGATTATGAGGAAAAAGAAGCTATAATTAGATTCTGAACAGCAGAAACTCCCACAGAAGCATCTAAGGAGTGAAGATGAGTTGCAGTGGCTCAGCCAAACCTCATTGCATCCTGGATTGTCCACGAGCTGGTGTGTGCTGGCATGGAGTGGCTGACCAGCGTTCACAGGGTTCAGCACCACTTTGTCCCCGATCACCACCTGCCATCACAAAATGAAACACAAAAATGTGAAACATAAAAGAACAAACGTTATACTTTGTAGTTCTGGCACAAGCAGAGCAGCTGTGTAAGGTGGGGATTAGGTGGAACGGCAGGAAGCCATCAGGACCCTGATGTTTCATGAAAACACTCTCGTCTAGTGCATTTTATTTTACTGAGTTTTAATTAAGTGTATTCAATGATTTATTTCAAAAGATTTACTTTTATTTAGGCAGTGGGTACTGAAAGGAAGCACCAAATGTACATCTTCTCTAAGGACACTGCAACACATTCATCATATATGCAAGTTTGAATCTCTGACATGCATGTAGGCAATAATAAGTGAACCTCAGTATCCATCCGCATGTCATTGTCTTCTCGCTATTTTCAGCAGGTAAGGACTGACCCAAGTTTTATTTTTATGCAGGGCCTGCTGCTTAGGCCTCACGCCATACCTACTTTGAGAAGAGCTTAGTAGAAAGGCTCGGCCTCTGCCATGGTTCATTTTGTCCTTGGGCACCGGCCCACTACTTCCTGCTGCAGGGAAGAAGAGCGGTTGCCAACAAGAGCTTTGTGACCAGGTAAACACCAATTGGGTGTTGGCACAGCTCCATCCGGGGATAGATGTGATTGGATACATGCCTCAGAATGAGGATCAGGATGGCAAAGAAGACCTCTGCCCTCGGTGTCTGCACCTTGATCCTGCAGTCTTGACCTTATAGTACTAATTTACTACTGTAAGTGCAAATTAGTAACCCTGCTATAATAAAAAGAAATAACATCAGCAATTCTATTTTGAATGACAAATACAGTATGGCATACCCACAATGCACCATACTTATACAAATGATGACTCACGCTGTCCCCAATTGAGCGTAGTTTGTAGAAGGGCTGTATGTAAAACCAGGAGCCCTCATTTCCAGCAGTGTCTAACATCACCCTCATGGCATTCTTCTCTAGGAGCGCGGGCAGACGTTTGTTCACCGTCAGGTATTTATTGCTCTTTAGGTGGAGGAGCTGAGCAGAGACAATATACAGTGGAAGACAAGACACGTAAATTCATTAGACACACTGAAATGTAACGTGAGGAAGAAGTGCTGCTGATGGTGTGCTGACTACAAGAAAGCAGCTTGTATTCGAGACGCCTGCTAAGTAGTGTCATTCTGTGATGAGTCACAGCGATTTCACTGAAATTCATCTTCTTACTATATATACTGTGGGCGGTTTATTGATTTTTGTGGTTTATATAATGAGTGTGCATATGTGTGCACGTGCTTGTTGTGAAGTTTGGCTGCTTTTGTTTCATTATTAGTGTGTCTTAGGAGGCAGCTTCAAGTATTCTCTGTTCAGGATGTATTAGAGGGTATACTTTATCATATGTATTTCATTTGTTGGGACGGTAATACTGGTTTGCTTTTATTTAAGAGTTAATATTGGGGAACATGCTAAAGGTGCACTTAGGCTGAGGTGTTTGAGAATTTCCTCAATCGCTGGCATATTTCAGGGTAATCTCATTTTAATCAAAAACTCTGTGGTAGTCTCAACAAAGTTTATCAGAATAAATACCAAGCAGATGATTTCTACATCTGAAAAACAAACCTGAATAACATTCCCGTACTGAATTACTGTTCCAAGTAGTTTTTTGTTTTCAGAGTCGTTCTGCTTCTTCTCCAGGTCAGCTGCATGCTGTGAAGCAACAGACACATAAAAGAGGTGTGTTTTAAAAAATGAAAACAGAACACCTCACACAACAATTTTCACTGATACCACTTAAACACAGTCATTTGGTGAGAAGTAATCTGATTGGTTTGCTGGGCAACAGAGTAGTAATGTTCTCAGCCAAAAGAAATTACACTTCAACAGAGGAGCTTCAACTGAAAACTCTGGCTCACATCTCCATAGAAACGAACAAGAGATTGTAATCTTCCATTTTATGACTGTGTGGCCAGATAGCAGATTGCTTTAAATGGTATTGCACCACAGCAGAAAGAGAGAAAGGAGAGTGTAGAGGGCAGAAAGGTAGGACAGTAGGAGTGAAATGTCTATAAAAGGACTTTAAAATTCTACCTCAGAAAATATACATAATCCCTTTGAAACCTGCTGTTAAGCTGTGCACAGCATCAACATTTCTTTACATTCACTTTGCAGCCATGCTTTCATTTTCATCCAAATTGAAACTGCAAAATGAAAATGTAAACTTTTGAAGAAGTTCGCCTTCCCTATCTCTGTTCTCTTTCTTCACCCTGCGAGCCTCGAGGACAGGTCTGTGTGTATCGCTCTGGTCCGTGGTGACTTGCCGGGAGGTGATTATGTCGTCACTTGACTTACATGGAGCTTGTTGAGGAGCACTGTGTCGGTGTTCCCTCCAGGCTTCGCTGCTTTCCAGAACTGCTTCTGGGCTGAGTAGCGGTTCATAGGGCACAGTCTGAAAAGACAGTCTGCACAGAGAGACAGAGACAGAAATAAATACAGACAAAGATTCATCTATAGATATGGAGATATGTGGAGAGAGAGAGAGAAAGAAAGACACACTGTAGAGGCAAACAGACAGATGTTCACATAGATTGGTGCATACAGAGAGACAGAGAGTCAGAGAGAAAAAAAAAGAGACATAAACAGACATAGAAAGATACAGTGCCAAGAAAGAGTAAGAGAACCGTTTGGGATTACTTCCATTTATGTATACATTTGTCCTAAAATATGGTCAGATCTTCATCCAAGTTACAATTATGAACAAACACAATCTATTCTAACTAATAACACACACACGATTGTATTGTAAACATCAAACATTCACAGTTTAGGTTGGAATGAGATGTTACCCCCCTCAGCTAATGACACTAACAAAAGCTAATAAGAGTCAGGAGTTATCAAACCTGCAGTCCCATCAATGAAACCAGATTGGAAGTGTGGCTTCGAGCTACTTAATGAATTATAAAAAACACTCAAACAGTTTCAGTTTGCTGTTCACAAGAAACATCTGCTGATGTGAAACATCCCTTGCAAAAAAAAAAAAAGATCTCATAAGATTTTGGATCAAGAATCGTTAATTTGCATAAAGCTGAAGCGATCACAAAGTCATCTCAAAGATTTTAGATATTCATCAGTGCACAGTTTGACAAACTGTCTATAAATGGAAAAGTTTTAGCTCTGCGGCTACTCTCCCTGGAAGTGAGCGTCCAGCTAAGACGACTCCAAAGGCAAAAGGCAGAATGATCAGAAATCTGAAAGAACCTCAGAGAAACAGCTAAAGGCTCGAAGGAATCGATCGAGCTGGTTAACATCTCTGCATATGGTGTTCTGCCATGGACACCACGGAGGAAGCTCTCCAAAAAAAACTTTGCCTGCATCCCTGAAGTTTGCCAAAGAGCAGCTCCACACTCACAACACTATTGGGAAAAATGTTTTATTGATTGAGGAAACTATGGTTGAATTGTCTGGGGAGAATATGCAGCACTATGTATGTCAACATTAAAACATCATCCCAAAGGTAAAGGACAGTGGAGGGAGCATCATGATTTGGGGCTTTGCAGCCTCGGGGCCTGGACAGCTCGCCATCATCACGGGGAAAATGGATTCCCAAGTTTATCAAGGTATCTTACAGGATAATGACAGTGGGGCTGTAAACCTGCTGCAGCTTAGTAGAAACTGGGCGATGCAGCAGGACAATGAGCCTAAATATCACAAGTAAATCTACAACAGAAGATCCACCTGTTGGAGTGGAGATGCTGTGGAATGACATGAAGAGAAATATCATCCCTAAAAGAGATATCTTAAGAATATGTCCCAGCTGAAGCAGTTCTACAAGGAAGACTGGTTGAAATTCCTCCTGAACATTGAGCCGCTCTGATCAGCAGCTACTGGAAGAGCTCGTTTCACATTATTGGTGTCAAAGGAGGTTCGACCAGTCATTAAATTCAGTTCACCTACTATTTCCACCAGCATTGCGAATGTTGAATGGCTGTGCTCAATAAAGCGACAAAAGATAAGAATTGTCCGTGTTATTACGTTAGGCAAACTGTGTTTGCCCACATTTGTGATTGAGATGAAGATCAAATCACATTTTATGACCAATTCACACAGAAAGGTCATTCCAAAGGGTAGGCATACCTACACTGTAAATACTTACACAATATATGGAAATATATTAATACGCTCTGAGTGAAACCTGGAGAGGACTGCACTACAGTGTGGGAAACACGTCACAGCCACAGCTAAACATAAAACCAACAAACACTAAAGGTCTGAGTTTCTAAAACAAGTTGAAAGAAAACATTAAAAAAAACACACAAAACCCACAGTTTAACAAAAGATTTTTTTTTTTTTTTTTTTTAAATACATGATAGGATTAACTGAATAAATGACACCTTTTTGACATGTCCGGTGATATATTCAAAGACTTGAGGAGCAAAAAATATAAACACACACTGTTTCCATGCACTCCTCTCTGAGCATCTGTGTGTGCTTGCACTTCAAACACAGATTCATAATTGTCCTGAATGAAGATCAAAGGCCTTTGTCAGTTTCAAGGAGGAGTGATGAGGGACAGGAAAGCATGTATATATGTGTGTGCGTGTCTGTGTGTGTGTGTGTGTTGTGACAGAGCAATAAGTTGCGGTCAGTCAGAGTCAGTGTTTGTAACCACAGCAACAATGAGACGCTACTGTCGTCAGCAGACTCTGATTGCGCTGCTCATTTTCATAGATAGTGTAGAAACTCGACAGGAGGGGAAAAAAACAGCCCCTCCATTTGCATGTGGATACAATTTTAGCATGACAGAGTTCCTCTTTAGTCCCAGAAGAGTTCCTCTTCTGTGACAAGCTGCACAACGACTGCAACTGAAGCACACACAGACTTTTACAGTCACCGAAAGCTCAGTTTTCAGTAAACCAATACGCATGAGCTAGTGTGACAAATTTCCCTACAGAGTTAATCTTCTGTCCACCAGCAACTCCTCCCTCCGTGTCCTGGCTTTCCTCTGGCTTCACCTCTCATCAGACCGAAGCTCTCTTCTGAGAAGGCGAAAAGAGGAGAAAAAAGAAAAATCTGTCCATCCTTCCCTCATTCTCTCTCTCTCTCTCTCTTTCTCCCCTCCTGCTATAGCCACAGTAACATGACCAAATAAGGCCAGCCAAGAGAAGGGGAGTGGGATGACAGAGGGAGAGAGAAGAGGGTGGGGACTCCCTATCTTCCCCCCTCGATATTCTATCATCCCTCCTTCTCTTTCTGAATTCCTCTAACCATTTCATGCACTATTCTCTCCCTCAGAGTTAATGGTCTCTATCTCCCAAATCTTCCTCTTGCCCCCCCTCAACCCCTCACATCAGATATGGTTTACTTTAGCTTGACCCAAAATACGGTTAGAAAAGCAAAGAAAAGGAAGTGAAAGAAAAGTGTGGACAACAGGAAGTAAAGAGAGTAAAAGAATGTGAATCAGACAAAGACAGAGAGAGAGAGAGAGAGGGAGAGAGAGGGAGGGAGGACAGAGAGATGGTGAGACCTTGAGCTATTCGCTGCTGTAAATTGAGTAAATGTGTATTTCTGTTCACACAAGTACATACAAATAAAAAGTTGTTAAGTTCACACCGGAACTGGATCGAGCTTGCAAGTGTAAAAGCCAACTGACAATGAACACACGTCGACTGGAAGCTCCTGTCTGACGAGTGAGCTGCCCTATAATTTGATACAGCCATTTTACAAGTAATCTCAACTCACAATCACAACATGTAAATATGAGTGTCATGTGTGACAGATGATCAGCTCGCATTGGTTTGCCTTTAATCACAGTCAGCTGGGAAACATGTCAGTTCAGTAATACTGATATCTGGAGTGAGGATTCCTTGTTGGGTCACTGTGCAGGAGAAGTGGTGGGACTAGTCCAGAGGGTAGAAAACTCAGTGATTCATTAACATCCCTGCAACTGAAAACACTCTTTTACAACTGGAACCCCCGCTGCATACATGTGACTTTATTCAGCTCTCAAATATCTATTTGAAGTCAGAAACAAAACTATCTTTGATACTGGCTGCCCCATGTACACTAACCTAATATAATGTAGCATGCTGGTAAGAAAAACAAAAAAGATAAATATACTGAAATATCACCTTTAGCTGCCAGCAGGTTTTTTCAAGTCACAAGCTTTATATGCAAAATGCAAGCCAAATGAAAGTCCCTCAGTTCTCTGAATGTTGACTATTAAAATAAAAGTGGACTAGCACATTTTTCTCAAAACTGTGTTTATAGTATTTTTACAGTGCTAATATAAAGTCCTTCCATTGCATAAGCCTAAAAACTAAGCCTTTAAAGCCAAGGTGGACATTTATTCCTTTTCTGGCCAAGAGTTAGAAAAGAAGACCAACATCACTCTCATGTCTGTTAGTTAAATATGAAGCTACAGCTAATAGCCACTTAGCTTATCTTAGCACTTGGACTGGAAACAAGGGGAAACACTAAGCCTGGCCCTGTCTGAGGGTAACAAAATCCACTTTCCAGCACCTGTAAAGCTCATTAATTAACATTTTATGTATTGTTTGTTTAATTTATGCAAAAAAATGTATTTGAAGTATTTGCTAGGCAACTAATGTACTTTACAAGTGCAAGAACACCTTCACCTTCAGGTAAGGTTTCTCAAAGTGTGGTTATGGAAGGCAGCTTTGTTTTTGTTTTGTTTTTTATTGTTTTGTGGTTGAACTTCAGACTCAAATGTTTTGATTTCAAAATTTCAATTCAGTCCAATGTTTTAGGAGGTCAAGTCTCTAGTCCTCATTTTGTGCTACTTAATCTAAATTTCAAGCCTCTAACTACAGATACAATCATTACGTGTAGGACCATGACTAGATTCACATTTGGGAAAGTGATGCACTGTAGCTTACGCTTGACTAGACAGGACATTGACCCTTTACTGGTCAGTATACTGAAAAAAAGCAACCCTACAAAATGTGCAAACACGTGTGTACAACATGTGCGGTGTATAAATGCAGTGTTAGGCCTGAAGAGCTTCATAATGACAGCATGTTAAATGATGCATGTTAAAAAGGTATCATGCCTCAACAAAAATGAGCCCTCTTCGTCAAACTCAACAAGATCGCTCTGTCTCTCACATACGCACACATACTGTTGAGAGAACAGCTGACTCAGAGCTGTGGAAAATGGTGTTAGATTCTGGCACCACCTTTAAGCAAATCTACCGTGTCTTGGTACTAATCACATGCAAGAAGTCACTAAAGGGGGGGCCTCTGACTTTTGTCTGTGCCTATTGTCTGTCCCTTGGAGTGGGTTAAGACAATAGTTCTGGGGGATTCAACGCTCATGAGGGCAATGATGGACCTGCCTTAACTGAACCCAAGAGGTGTTTAGTTGTTGGACTTCTGTGCTTGCCATGGATTGGTCATAACAAACACCATGTTCAAACATAAGGTGGTTCATAAGTATACTTGGTACCAGAACACCTTAGGCCTAAGATCAATGTTTAACAAGCGGAAGAAGGAGACCTTTCAGGCCTGGCTGGCCCAGGGGTCTCCTGAAGCAGCAGACAAGCAGCGGCAGGCCAAAGCGCTGCGGCTGCGGCTGCGGCTGCGGCTGCGGCTGCGGCTGCGGCTGCGGCACTGATGCTGAAACCCGGGTGTGGGATGAGTTTGGGTCTGGGAACACCTCGTAATCCCCCAGGAGGAGCTGGAAAACGTTGCTATGGAGAGAGACGTCTGGACTACTTTGCCTGCCCTGCTGGCACTGCGACCCGACCTCGGATAAGCAGCAGAAAAATGGATGGATGGATTCAAACATACCTGGAGGAGAGCTTTAAATGATTTTTGTGGACCTTGTCTATTTATGTGTTAGAATATCAATGGTGTCATGCATACTATGAGTGGTTTTCTCAAGGGCAACAGAGAGAAAACAAACACCAGCTCTTTAGGCATGAACAGTCTGATAAAAAGTTAATTTAGTCATTAACAAACTTCCCCAGATTCAAGAAGATAAACTGGAAGATGATTATAGCCCCGCCAACCATAAAAAGTATGAAATGCTATAAAGCCAACAGAGAGGACTTACTTTTAAGGAAGTTTTATCAGTGCAGCTTTGATAGTGTAAGAAAAGCAACAACATAAGCAGCCTTCAGTTTGATGTACTGTACATAAACACAAAGCTACATAATTTACAATGGTACAATGGCAGAACTAGTAAAGACTAAAACTCAAATTTCCACTTCATCTCCTCTACATTCTCTGTTGTCTGTCATAAAGCACATCATGTGAGAAAAATCCTGACATGTCCACATCACAAAGAAGTCATCTGTGTTTAAACACAAACAGGGACGTGATTAGACAATACCTAGAATTACCTAGAAACAAACATTGCACAATACTTCTTATATTCTGTGTCAAATCAAAAATATCCTCAAAGATCTGGCTTGTATAAACTGCTATTCGCTCCAAGGTTCTTATCCTGTTGGAGAAATTATAGAGGAAGCAACTAATCCCTTGCAGTGCATTTAAGACAATAAATGGGCCGACCAACAACAGCTTCCCTTGACTGTTTCCTGCAAGACCTCTTCTCCCTCATAAGACAGGAAAGCAATACATGCGGTTATTAGGAGAGGAAGGGACTAAAGACAGAATGGTTCCTGGTGTTTATCTCAGATGAACCACCCAGTTAGTCTGCAGTGTGTCTCTGACAGCGGCAGTGGTTAGCATGGGTAGACAACAGATTTGTGGTGGTAAGGAGTTAATGCTCTAAAATGAGGTATAAATGTTCACTGTGCATCCACAAGTAAAACAACGTCTGAGGAAATTAAGATAGGAGACAAGATGGCAAAAAAGGTTTTTTTAAAAAGCAAACAACCCAAGAGTTACAGATATGTGAAGCCAGGAGACACTATTGCTTAAATGGTTTTCACTTGCTACTGGTTTAGCAATAGTAATGTTAGGCTACTAACAAACAAGAGGAAAAAATGGCTCTCGCTTTTTCTGTGCAAGCAGGGGATGCTCTGATACCCCCTCACTTTCTGTTTTGTTTCTGATTTCTGAGTCTGTTCCGATCCTCCTTTTTCTCCCATATACTGTAAGATGTACTTTAATCTAATTTTGTATGAGGCTTCAATATTGATCTTCCTTTTTGTCTGGGCAAGTGGGTGATGCATATCAAGTGGAGGCAAGGATAAATAAAGACCGACTTGGGCTAAAGTCAACTATGCATGTGTGATTGCGCCACGACCCTAATGATTGCCCTTACATGCTGTTTTCTGGCAAATGGTGGACATCATGTACTTCAAAAATCTGCCAATTACCAACATCCATTTACTATCCATATATGTCAATGCTACTAGGTTGCATAAAGCTTCGATATGCATTTAAAGTTTTCAGCTTTGGGAAATACTGCTTTAAATATTTTTGCAAAGTATTAGCAAATAATGGTGACTGATGATTCAGTACAGGAAAATTAAAAGAGGATGACATATGAACAAAGCACCATTCAATTTACACTGCAACTTCAACACACAACAAAAAGCACTGCCACCATAGCAACTTCAAATAAGACAAGTGGTCTGACATTCAAATGACTGAGTGATGAAGTATAAATCAGAGAGAGAGTTTTTTTTTTTTTTTTCTTTTTTTAAACTGACACAAAGCAATGTTACAGTGCTTTCTATGCCTTGGATGTTCTGACTGTAGCTCTGTGTACTCTGCTGAACTGTGTGTAGGTGTGTAATGGTATTTCAAATGCTGTCTGGGTGAAATACAAAGCAAGGCAACTGCGTCCTGATGTCTCAGCGTATGCTTACGAGTGAGAGTGTGATTGTGTGGAGGGTGCTTGTGTTTACATTGGGAGGAAATGTTAAGCATACCTCAGCAGTGACAGTATAAGGCCCGGTAGACATGACTATTCTGGCTATGTGCCCTTATATCGTCCACTTAGTGGGATTATCTCTGCACAACTGTGTTTCTCTCAAACAGCTGAGAGAGCCTCCCAAATGAGGAGGGACAGAAGAGCTTTTGTGCTGCCAAAGGACACCCAGAGGACTCAAATTAGAAGTTACCAAAGAAGTTTGGAGGAAAAAAATAAAAAATACAGATATGTAAGCACATACTGCCAGACTGTTTGTGGATGTTTGAACAAGGGAAAACGTGTTTCTTGTTTGGTTTAACAATGTTTCACACTTATAAAAGAGTTTTCTATGGCAACCTCAATTTTGTACAGCAAATAATGGCTCACAGCACTCCATTTATTTTTTAATTTTAAAGTTGTTTAGGTTATTTATCTATCTTATTTGTGATGTTGTCAGACTAACCGTGACAAATCACAGTGAGGCATTTCACCAGAAAAGGCATCAGCAGTGATTATTTTGGTATTCTATTCCATACTGATTCTAAACAGCTTTCTAGTGTTTACAGTAACGTGTCAGTGACAAAATCAACTGTACTCAAAAAACCATTGTTCCACAATGCAATATATAAAGTAAATGGAGGTGCTGCTGAGAGTTAGAAACCGTGGTGGGAAGAAGAAGAAAGATCTTGCAAAAAAAACAATAAAAAATAAAACCTTTAAAAAGACATTTAGCCTTCTCTTTGTGAAGTTTAACTGGCAGCAGTGTCCCTGTTTGATTCACATATAAAGGTGCATGTATGGCATCATTTCCCATTAGTATGAAACAATTAATTATGTTGTTTTCTTGTACACTAACTGCAAAAAAACAGTATACTGTAATTCTTCCATTGAGGACATTTTGACATGGGTTAGGGTTAGTAGGAAAAGTGCAGATGTAAATAATATTAATAATGACTGAACTCTACTTTGCTGCTTCAATTTCAGGGTCCTGGTTTTGTGCACACACTTGACATGTTACAGCAGAAAAAAAGCACAGGTGGGCAGGTGGTTCTGTTTGTGTCCCAGTGAATCTGCATGCAAAACACCAGGACCCAGGAACTGACACAG
The DNA here is from genome assembly GCF_021018895.1 of Seriola aureovittata. Classification (NCBI taxonomy): domain Eukaryota; kingdom Metazoa; phylum Chordata; class Actinopteri; order Carangiformes; family Carangidae; genus Seriola; species Seriola aureovittata. The sequence continues at coordinate 13,920,822 of NC_079365.1, read as the reverse complement.
CTGGATGGAGCCATCATTCATTTTATTAATTACACATGTCACAATGACTGCTCTGGAGAAAAATGATCTATAACTAGATTTATGAAGTCATTTGCAGGTGGCAACGCCAAAATAGGTGTTGTCACTTTAAAGGGGTACTACAGCAGTTTAGCATTGCGCTTCCATGAAGCTGAAGGACTTGAGAGAAGCAGATTAAGAAGAGGGGTCGAATCAGAAGCAGCAGGGTCTGAGATATCCTGACTTTTACTCCATTGTATTGTACCATCAGCCTCTTCTGGTCATGACCAGCTGGCATGGTGGAGGACTTACTGAAGCCACTTTAGCAGCACTTATAGCTTATGTTCAAGTGTGCTGTAGAGGCAACATCTCTTGAACCTAAAGCTTTAGCCACAATTTCATGTTTTCACATTGCGTTTGTGTTGCACAGATGTTGGAAAAAAGGTAAGGCAGGTAAAAATGTCTGCAACATATACAGTTTATCCTGCAATAATTAACACATTTATTTGGCAAAGGTGTCTAGTGTCCTGCAGTGGATCATATTTAGGACAGGACTCCTTCTCTGAGTGGACTGTAGCTTGTGATGCGTTTTATAAGTGAGTCGAGGGAAAACCGAGTGTGGGAGGATGGAAGTTTAAATAAGGCAAAGTGATTAGTGAAAGCCTTCCTGTATAAGTGAGCCAATAGGTGGATCCCACACTACAATCACATGTTTCCTGCCAATAATAGCCATACAAACAATTATAATTAAACAAACACAGTTTTGATCCTGAAAGAGCCAAAGCCGCATTGTTTCTCTTTGGTTCCAGACACAAGCATACTCTCCAAGTTCAGATATAACACACAGTATGCTATTAAATCAGTCTTCATCGTATGATTTTTAAGTGTGTTTATAGCAGAAAGAGATGAACACCATGATGCTAAGTCAACTGCAAAATAGATGTTTATGCTTGGTTGGGTGGTGATCATGGTTTGGATGGGAAACTGCAGTTGTTAGACAAGTACAGAGGCTGCCAGCATGTTTTTGATGCCATTTATTTCAACCTCCCTGTGTAGGTCCAGGGAATAGGGTCACTGAAACACACACAGCAACAGAGACAGAGAGAAAGAGGCTCGTCTTTCATGTTGCTGCAGGCGTGGACGTATCAGTCTGCACTCTGTGTTTATCGTGCTGACAGTGATTGTCTCTCTAGAGGGAGATAACCTGTCCTGGGACACCAGAGACCCACTGAAGAGCTGAGCCGTGTGGGTCACTGCTCACATCAAAGCTTTCTACTTTCTAAATACAGTGCACTCTTCCTTGTACCCTTGAGACAGCAGATAGCGTCGTAAAGTGTGAGTGTGTGCAAATGGAATACATGCTGTCTAACACAGATCAAAGCCGAGCTGCAGAACCTTAAAAATCAAGTTGATTAACATTGCAAAGATTTGAGAGTCTGCAAAGCAACAGTGTAAAACTAGTGATTATAAATCTGCCAATTGTTTTTTCAATTCACCAAATAATTGTCTAGTCTGGTCAGAAAATACAATTTCAAAAAGCCCTTTATTGTGTAATCAATCTGCTTGTGTTATTTAACCAACAGTCCAAAATCCAAAGATATTCAGTTTAAAATCATATATTAGGCAGAGAAAAGCAGGAGAAGCTGGAACTTGATAATGATATTTATGCATGAAAAATGACTTAAACATCCTATCAATAATCATAAGAGTTGTTGATTATCTTTCTGTTGAAGACTAACTTATTAATCAACTAATCAGCGCTACATCTCTTGAACAAGGTATCCTTAGGTTATTCCAAAACTGTGAAACTTGATAGGAATTCTTTAACTTGAAATTTAAAACAATGCATTAAGAGGATATTCCTCATACGTAACTTCTTCAGCAATCAAACATCATTTATCTACCAAAGATCCAATAATGTTGCATTTTCAATCAAATATTTATTCAGCAGCATCAAGAAAAAATACTGCTTTTTATATTTTGTATAAGAGCCTGTAACATGTTCCACAGAAGCATTCAATAACACCCATATTCTGTGCACAATGTCAGGCAAGGCCTCTCCCCAGAGATAGAAACCTCTAGCCTGAGAACTGAGGGTCATGAGTTCTACTTCCTGTATGAGGGCTAATAATAGCGGGTTAACCCAAAGAGGCATCTCAAGGCTTTTGTTTGGAAAGCAGCTTTTCAAGTGTTGTTGTTTTCCAACAAACCAACATCAGAGCTGATTCTCTCCATCTGCCTCTACCTCCGCAGACGAGGTGTGCGAGCAAGCACACACAGCTATAAATACATGCATGGATGCAGAAGCACGTACGCGTGCGCGCAAACACACACACACACCATTAACATTGTCAAAAGCAACCCTGTTTGAAGTCCAGTGGGCAGAGATATTGTGGCTGTCACCAAAGAAACACAGCATAACACATTCAGCAGAGCCCACAGTATAAACAGACAGCAGTTAGAGTGATGATGTCAGGCCTCAGGAAGACGAGAGGAGACCACTCTCTCTGACTCTTACCTCTGAACTTCTTCGGAGGGTTGTTGAGGTCCCCCGCATCAGGCTGGACGACACAGCGGTCATCCACCAAGCTGTGAATATAAACACATAAAAACACTATTAATCACGCGCAAGCACTGCACAGCACACACACTGTTGGAAACCAGACGATTTGTGATCTGTGTTCTGGATATCTTGGATATGTTTTGGTGTTGTGTCTGGTTGGTGTCTGAAATCATAGGTAGATAGGTAGGTATCAATTATTCAATCAACATAACATCAATGCAACCATTTTGATGATCAATTTATTGTTTAGCTAATTTTTTTTTTTTTTTTTTTTTTTTTTTAAAGCAAAAATGCCCAAGCTGGTTCCAGCTTCAGATGTGAATATTTGGTGGTTTCCTTAGTTTTCTACAATAGTAAACTGAATATCTTCGCCGTGTTGGTCGGAGCCATAATGGCTGTTTTCTGATACTTTATAGACCAAATGATAAATTGATTAATAAAGAAAATAATGCAATTTCTTTTTTTAAAGTTTTTTTTTTGGCAGTTTTTGCTTTTATTCAGACAGGGACAGTGAGAGAGTGACAGGAAAGTTGGGGAGAGAGGAGATGACAGGCAGCTAAGGCAGCTGTAAGGACCAAATTGGTACGCGCTCTACCAGTTGAGCAACCGGGCTGCCCCACAATGAAATTTTTCAGTAGTAATAATAATTTCTTTAAAAGCCCTAATCCCAACCCAATTTCTGTCTGAATTATCTTTTAATTATGTGATTAATCACTTAAAAAACTGAATATAGCCTAGCAAAATATAAAACAAAAAAAGTAAGTAAACACAGCAGTAATCTTCACAATAGAAAAGCAGGAAGTAGGCTGTATAAGGTTTCGCCTATTTGCTAAATAAATTACTTAAATGATCATCTGATTATCAAAATGGCTGTTTAATGTTTCGATAATCAAATACATTTTCAGCGCGATAGTAAACCATCATAAACATACTTATTGAGATGTATTGATAGTGGTCTTTTGCTCCTGTATCTGAGTTGTTGCATGTCATATTTTTTTTATATATAATCATGTGTGTGCGCTGGTTTGGCTGTGTGTTAAAAGAAAAAGAGTTAAACACAGCCAAAAGCACTCACAACATAAACTTCTGCTCGTGTTTCCTATTTTCATTGAGAGCTCTAACACAGTTGCAGCATGTTTACTCTCCCACTCCACACAATAAAGAAAATCACTCTGGATTGGATGAGCTGTGGGCAAGCGGGAATTTCTGGTGACAAATTTAGCTTTTACTGGCTTAGAATAACACTTGTCTGGACACCTGCCAAATCCCACATCCATTTCAGGCCTTTTTCCCGGGGAATGTCTACAGTTGTCCAAACAGACCTGTCTACTCCTCCTCCCTGTACACCTCAAAGAACAAGGCTGCAAACTTAAAAAAAAAAAAAAAAGTCAGGACATACCTGGGATCTAGAAATTAGACAGTATATATGTGTGTGCGGTCATCTGCATGTGTGGGACGATGCCCATAACTTGCTGATCCCTCTCAAGAGTGGTCAGTGATTAACACGAGTTTAGCAGTTACACATCTGAACAAACAGGACAAGTGTGGCTGCAGGCTCACAGTACAAAGCAGCATTTTTAACATTTAATTTGCTCACAGACCCCTCTCTCCAGTGACCAAACAGGAGCTGGGGCTTGCTGCTCAGCAGGAGGAGGTATAATGATCAAAGGGGTTTTCTCTCTTCTCAGTCCAGCTTCTTCCTCTGAGTACAGAAGATCTGGTGAATGCTGCTGTGTTGGTGGTTTGTGCGTGTGTAGCTCAAAGCAAAAACTGTCATCACATTTTTTTTTTTTTTTTTTAAATATGTGCGCTTGTAAGTATGTGCACAAGCATGTCTGTGTGTGTGTGTGTGTGTGTGTGTGTGTGTGTGTGTGTGTGTGTGTGTGGGATGCACTGGAACTCGAGAAAGGCCACAATGTCTCTACAGTGACTCAGTCTTTGCTGTAGGTCATTCCATTTTTCATGAGCAGGGGGTGTCGGAGTGAGGTGGGGGGGGGTGGACACTGGGCTGATAGCACTTCTGATGCGTGACACCATATACAGCAGCTTCTAATAGATATGTGCTGATTTCTACCACAAAATATTAATGCAAGCTTCCTCTTATTTCCCCTTTTCTATTCAGAACAGAAGAGGAAGGGTTAAATGCGATAAGTGTGAATAACAACATATACTATACTAACAACAAATACTGCATTTGTGATACCTCAAGACCAATATATCCATTCTGTTCATGATCAATGTGTATCTTACTTCGGGAAAATCAATAGCAGTTCTGTTCTGTTCCAGATATGATGGAGATGGAAGACAACAACACAATATTACTGCCACTGTGTGGGTAAATGAGTGCTTGTAAACAAGAGTTTTACCATTAGTGTTGAGCACTGTGCACAACACCACATCAGCGTTTCTTCCTCTGACTCTACCCTCCACACCCACTCCTGCCACACTCTCCCAACACATGCACGCTTTATCTTTAACGATGCATTTGTCGCCCCTGTATTTCCTCTTCTCCCGGCACTATCAGTGGTGTGGGTCGGTCGTGGTCAAAAGCATCACTTCAAAAAGGCCACCCTCTGTTTTCACAGCTTTGTTCTGTGGGATGAACGGCAAAATTACAGCCATTTATCTCTCCTGACCCACCTAGTTAATCCCATTCTGTCACTGACAGTATCAACTGATGGCTGTGATACAGGCAAACAAATGTTCATCAGTCGCACGCGTGACTAGGATAAGAAGGAAAAGCTCTTACCGATGGAACCAAAATTCAGTCACCACTACTAGTGTGATTTCCTTCCTTCCAAACACTGCTCAGATTGCAGTGGAACAGAGAGATGTGTGAAATGGGCTTACACACACAACACACACACACACACACACACACACACACACACACACACACACACACACACACACACACACACACACACACAATGTTCAGCCAATAAGATGGACATACCCCAGGGTGCTGATGAAACCATTGGTGGATCCCTCTGCATACAGGGAGCAGATGTCCCCAATGTGTAGGAAGCTGGACATCTTATCCGACATGTTCGACACACGCAAAGGGAACACCTGCAGCAGGAGAAAGGATTTTTTAAAGAAAAAAAGAGTACATTCAGTTGAAAAGTAAACATTTTAAACATTTTTCACACCCTGTTCTGCATCTTAGAAATGTTACTGTCACAAATCATCCTTACTATGTCACAATGATCTCCAATTACATTTCCTCAGCTGCAGATATGTAACACAGGGTGCACTCGCAGATATGATAATAGCAGAACTCGTGTAGCTACAGAGCTCCCAGTTAGGTGGCAGCACAATGTTAAGAAGAGAAGCTTCCCTGAGAGGTCGCGACTACACTGATACCACTGACTGGCTGTATAGATTTGCATAGCTGCAGGAAACGTCTCTGTTTGATATTACTGTAGCCTGTTTGTATTTGTATGTTGTGGGTCATGGTTAAACAGTTAATGATTGAAGAGATGCTGCCCCACCAGGAAGGCAACAGGTCATCGCCACTGAAGCTGCAGATATGTGTGGGCACTGCAGGTTTACTCCAGTCAGGGTGGGATTATGTGCCTGCTTTTGGAAGCACGTCCCATCTCACTGATGTCGATAAATCATTAAAACTTTATCTAACCTCTAAAACACACGTGAAAGTGCGCCCGGTGTCAGTGCGCCCGGTGTCATTTTAAACGGCATCCGCAATCACAATGTTTCACACAGCAGTAGGAAATTATTATCGGAGACGAGACTCTTTTTTTTTCTTCTTCTTTTTTTTTTTTTTCTTTTTTCTTTTTTTTTTTTGGCCACTTGAGTAAATGAGAACATCACAAACACACACCGGTCATGAGCTGGGAGAATTTTTGTTAACCATTTAAGGAGAGCGAATTAAAATCTTCGTCCTCTTCTGCCAGAACAAGCAGAAGAACAAGAACAAGAACAAGAAGAAGGAGAGGGAGAAGAAGACAGAGATAGAGGAAGGTAAAGTGAACAAGTTGTGCGCTCAACTTTACCTCGGCTGTGGTAAACGCTCGGATGTTCAGCTTTCTGTGGAGCAGCTAAGACAACATGACTGTGGCTTTCCTTTCTTCTCCTCTCCTCTCCTCCCCTCTCCTCTCCTCTCCTCTCGCCGAGGGTGAGATCCAGCCGTCAGTGACTTTAATAATCCAGTTTCTTTTTTTTCTTTTTAACAGCTCTATCACCTTTCCGCGCCTGTCGGAGCTCCGGGGCTGTGTTCACTGAGGCAGGCAGCACACTGGCTTGGCTGAGCCGTTTTGGCTCGCTGCCAGTTCTTCTTCTTCTTCTTCTCAAGCGCTCGCAGTGTTGATAGCTGGGAAATGATGTCCATTGTAGCCCTATTCCGTACCACCGAGGAAACATGAGCTGTTATCACTCCCACACCGCAGTGCCTTGATTTATGTGGTGCAAAAAAAAAAAGATAGTTTAACTGTCACACAGCAGCGTATTTATAATTTTGATTGAACAATTATTTGAATGGTATTATCAAGTAGGTGTTTTTATGTACATCAAAACAGCTTTATTTACAAGCCATGCTCATAATTTGCAAGACTGAGAATGGATTAATAGAAATATACAACAAATGTTCACTTCGGGCAGGAAAGAGTTAGACTTGTGACGTCGCAGCCAGCTGACTGACCACGTGATTTTGCGGAAGTAAGAGTACCAACAACTTGAGGAGCTCTTCTTGAAAGAATGCTGCGCTGTTTTGCTTTGTTCATCATCTTTGGATGTGTGAACAAAGTTACGTGTCTTCAGAGTTCATGTGGGGCCGAGCAGGAAGGCGCCGCCCCGCAGGGAGCAGCGGGCTGCGGCTGCGGAAACCTAAACAGAGCCGCCGTGGACCCTGCGGTGGAGCACGGGACAGTTTCAGTAGACTCAGCTGTCAAATACTCCAAAGGCGCCAATGAGAGGCCGCCTGAGGCTCAGGGAGGGGAGAGGACAATGCAGAGCCAGGTGAGCTGGGGCTCATGTCATGTGAATACCAAGCAACTCCCTTTTGCTTTATTGGACAGGCTCACAGGCTCAAAAGCAGTCAGTGCTGTGAGGCTCGTGTGGCTGCAGTGTTGTACAACATACTTTACCCAAGTGTAGTCTGTCAGCAGGCTGATACAGTAAGTTGCCTTGCTGCCTCTCTGCAACAGCACACACCAAAGTCAAGCTTTACCCCATATCTGCCATTTCAGTTTGATGCACAATAATCCGGGCCTCCACGGCTGGCAGTATAAATATAACGAGATTGAGCAGGAAGTCGCCAGCAGTTTTTTAACCCCACTTTCATTTCAAACCGTTTCAGAAAAAGGCCTTGTGGTTGATAGATGCAGTAGACTATTTAGTTTCATTTCCTTGTTCACTATTATTTATAGATCAGTCTCATCTCATCCTCAGAAAGGACACTGTGCTTTATACTCCAGTTTCTCACTTGGCAAGTTCATTTTTGACACTGCTTAGTTTTGGCAATCCTGGTGAAGAAGTGTGACTGCTCAGCTCAGAGCATGGAAGTATTCCAGTATTCCTTGTCCTGGAACACCTCAGATAATATTACATGACAGGCCCTGCACAACACATACTGGAGGTAACGGAAGGTAGGCAACTTCTGGTGCCACCATGTAGGATGTAAAAATAGCATTGTTCAAGAAATACTTTAAAAAAATATGTAATAATTGGGATAATAATAAGAATTGTTTTCTATGCTGCACTACAAATATGTTGATAGCCAACTGTTAATCTGATATAATTATGTTCACTCATTAGATGTTTTTTTTTTGTTGTTGTTTGTTGTTGTTGATTTTTAAATGCATTTGTTTCTCTGCTGATATCAATTCCTAGTTGTATTATGTTCTTCTTCAACATGTATTGCAAAGCCTAGTGGTCAGATAGCACTCAAAGCGATGAGATTAAGTTCCCAGCCTTTTTAAACAATCATAATCTTTTTTTAATTCTGTAACTTTCCTCTTCAAACTTAAGCGATTCATTAAAACAGCTGGTCTGCTCTCGGATACAGATGGTGCTGATTTCTGGAGGAGAATTCCTGATGGGGACGGACAACCCAGGCTTCCCTGCAGATGGAGAAGGCCCTCAGAGGGTGGTGCATGTGGACTCCTTCAACATGGACATCCAGGAAGTCACTAACAGGCAGTTCCAGAGCTTTGTCAATGCCACAGGATATGTTACTGAGGTATGAGATAATTACTGCGTGTTAAAATGTGTTGGTGAAGTCATTAAAAATCCAGCCTTATAAATAACTTAATCATATTTTTATCCTTGTGCTTTTAGGCAGAGAAATTTGGAGACTCATTTGTATTTGAGGGACTTTTGACTGACACAGTCAAAAACCAAATCACTCAAGCAGTAAGTATGATTATTCAACACTGTACAACTCACTGCACCAGTAGGACGTGTTGTAGAAAGATGTTTTTCTTTCTCTGCACTTCACAACAGAGACAACTAAATCAGGACACAGAGTCACACAAACATGTTTACACATGCACACACAACACACACACACACACACACACACACACACACGCGTTTACACATGCACACACCACACACAACCTAAAAATCTATCTATTTATGACCTACTTTATTCTATTGACAATCTGTAAATGTTTGGAAGTGCCACTTTTAACATTTTCATTTTGTTCAGTTGGGGTCCAGATTGAATCACAGTACTGTCTTCAATTATTACATTTTATCTCCATTACCACTCTCAACTAACTACTAAAGGTAGTTACATACAGTATACATTTTAAATGCATAAGGTATTTGCACGTCACACCTTCTGTAAGCATTGTTGGCTATAACGGATTGTTCTTTTAAATAGTTAAGATGTTCAAAGAATATGATAGAGACTGCATTTTCCTATAGTAATGAAGCAGGCAGAGTAACAGAGAGTGCTTAGTTATGATAAGATATATACAGTGGGATCCAAATGTCTGAGACCACTTTCTCATTCAATTGAATGGGAGAGTTTTCTCATCTATGAAGTAAATATTCCTAAATTAACAATCTCTTATGCTCGCTGCCAACTGCAAACTTTGCCTAGAGCAGTAAATGATATTGAGTTTTTCATCCTCAAGGAGCATATGACAAAGATTTCCCACAAGCCACGTGAGGCAACGCTTTCAGAAAAAACAAGAAGAAAGACATTGTTGTGTGTGTTTCATTGAGAATATGATATGCAGTAGCCTGAATATCTTATGTGTCTGTGTCATTTTGTTTATATGATATTTTTTTAATCCTGCTCATGCCATGATTAATTTGATCATTTTTAGACTTATATATTTGCACCAAGCCTCTATCTGAAAAGTACCAGCCTGAGGTTGCACATATTTTTGGCTTTAGATAGACATGAAGACATACACCACTGTTATTTAAGTTTTGAGAATGTTCACAGATTGGTTGTACGAGGCCTGAGCACAGCAGGCCTCCCATAGACGAAAGCCAGACAGCAGGGAATTTACTGTTTCATCTCAGCTGTCATGTGCAGCCTGATCATGTGGCTGAGAAGGTGCCATGTGCCCATTAGTACGGCAACACTAGAAACCATTAGTACCATCATCAGTACACCAAGGACACTTTTAGATGAACCCTGAGGAGGGTAGGTGAGAGGAAAATCGAACAAGCGCATGAGAGAAGCATGACATCAGTGTGTAACCATTGTTCACCATCACTTTGTTATTAGGTGGCTGCTGCCCCCTGGTGGCTTCCAGTCAAAGGGGCACACTGGAGGCACCCTGAGGGTCCAGACTCCAACATTGCAGACAGGTAGACACACGCTGTACTTACTGTTCTAAAATCTTCATAATTCATTTATTTTCAGGAATACGCATTTTCATTACTCCATGTCAGAGTTGCATATCAATCCCAAACTGAACCTTTACTTTCAGTTGCTTTTATTTATTTTTATTATATCTTTTGGCAAAAGCAAACTATGAGAAATGAAACAGGAGCTCAGTAATTAGCTCTTGTTGTTCGTAGGCCGGACCATCCTGTTCTACATGTGTCCTGGGCAGATGCTGTCGCCTACTGCTCCTGGGCCAACAAGAGACTTCCTACAGAGGCAGAATGGGAGTACGCCTGCAGGGGCGGCCTGAAAGACAGGTATGTTATTTATTCATTATGCGAGTATAAGATATTACAGTGCTTGTGCTTGTGCTTGTGCTGTGGTCGCCACCTTGTCAATTTCCTGATGTGCTACTCCTGCGTATAGACTTTACCCCTGGGGAAACAAGTTGAACCCTAATGGACAACACTATGCCAACATCTGGCAGGGGGATTTCCCCGGTCATAACTCTGGAGAAGATGGATACATCAAAACCTCACCTGTAAGTCAAGCAAAGAAAGAGAAATGCCACAGTTTGGGTGTGTTTAAAGACACGTCATATTTCAGGTAATGGAGGAGGACGAGTGCTCATGAGCCATTGTCACGAAACTGGAAACAGATTTATAATTAAGCCTATAGAATCTACAGGGAAATGAAAGGTGCTGGAGATAAGAGCTCATTTCAGAAGTCGATAAAGTCACACCAGGAGCTTGGAGCTTCCAGAGATCAAATGAATAACCATTAGATAATATTAATCCAATCTCATTCTCTACAGGGGGGGCTTTAAAGCCTCAATTTTAGAAGTATCAATCATGATTGTATGCACTCAGATTATTTAAAGGTATGAGCTGCTGAAAGGAAATTGTCTTTTTTATCTGCATCTCTCTGATCCCACAAGTTGAAAATACAGGTATATCTACATATCACTAATTATAATAACACTTTATAATCAGTACAATGCAACATGCTTTTTATTCATCTTTGATTTTGGCAGCTACAAACAGGAAAATAGTTTCAGTGACATATAAGGCAATAGAAAGAACAATGGAGAAAAACAGATGAGACTGCCTGTAAATCCAGATCGCCCACTAAATGATCTGCATTTGTGAGTCACTTCTTGGAAAGTTCCCTCAGAGTCACATGCTCATTTTGGCAAACGTAACAATATGCACCTACAGTACAGCAGTATGCTATAGGGACTACATATCTGCCATGCTTTCGTCAGAAACAGCTGTTTTTCTAATAGTTTGTCCTAATAAGAATTATTAATTAGAACCTGCATTAATGTGGTACTATTTCCTCATAACCTACAGGTGATGTCTTTTCCCGCCAATGGCTTTGGTCTGTATGACATGGTGGGGAATGCTTGGGAATGGACTTCAGACTGGTGGAATGTGCATCACACCACAGACCGGCAACACAACCCAGTAAGAGTACAATCACCTCTTAAGACTTTGAGTTTTTCAGGTTTATTTTGGCTCTGACATCTCCTCCTCGTCCTCCTCTCTCTCAGAAAGGTCCTCCTTCAGGCACAGACAAGGTGAAGAAGGGGGGGTCATACATGTGCCACAAGGTAAAGAAGATGAAAACTTAAGCACTTTTATACTAATTATTTTCTTTAGATTTTTTTTTACTAATGTGGATGCTTAACTGTTAAAGCGGCTTGTTTTGTGGGCAGTGGGGTCTATCATGATGAGCGTGGGTCAGCGAAAACAAAACAGTTCATGCTAGTGGTGCAAATGTGTTACAGCGAGTAATGAACCTAGATAACAACAGCTCTGACATCAGCATTTGTAAAGAGAGTAGGTGAGCTGTCTATTACTCTCCACCTGTTTGATTACAGATGGAAAAAATGCAGCCTCTGTCCTATTGTGTCTTTTCCTGCTCGTACAGTATGCAAGGCTAAAGTAGAACCACTATTTTTCTGGATGTAGGTTCAAGGCACTTGAAAAATGTGAAAATTTCATAATGTCCATAGAGAGTAGAAGACAGCTCATACCAGCACATACGGTACATTTACTTTATCTGCAACACCATTTGAGCCGCCCACTGGGCATTCCAGTTTGTTTGCCACCAGCAGTGGTTGCTATGGGAATGTAACTAATTGCATGCAAAATAAGTCTGAAGCACAAAGGTCTGTTTGTTTCATATAAATAAACCATGTGAGGGAGGAGAGGACAACAGTCAGACACGCTTGGTGAATATGTACAAACAGGTTCAATAAAAGATGAATAAAAAAAAAATTGATTAAGAAATTAGAAATAAAGTGGGGGCTAAACTAAACTGGTTGCTGTGTGATTGTCTTAATGTTTATTTTAAAAAATGTAACAAACCAGTTTTCCATTGCTGAGAAAATGAATTCACTGACAGTAAGTTTCCCTCTTTTCTTTCCCCTTCCTCCAGTCTTATTGTTACAGATACCGATGTGCGGCCCGAAGCCAGAACACTCCAGACAGCTCAGCCTCTAATCTTGGTTTTCGCTGTGTCTCTCAGGAGCAACAGTGACCTGACCTGCTTGTATTTCCTGCTCTCTGACCCCAGTGTTGGAGGCAGAGTAAAACCATGAAAGCAGTATTGATAGTGAGGCTATTTACGTGCCATCGCATTAGCTTGCATCTGAAGGTGATTTAAAAGAAGAAGAAAAGACAGAGGGCTTCAAACTGTTTGGAATCAAGAATGTCCTGTACTACTGCAAATAGTGTCAGCACTCCTAAATACTAAAAGTTTATTTTTTTCAGACTCTTCAGACTTTTTCATTCGAAATGTATAGAAACATTCTCTTTACACCTCTGAGCACAAGTGAAAAGAGACCTGAGCAACTCAACTCATTATTTCTGCTTGGGTCAAAGAACTTATCAGTAGCAAAGATCAATGTGGAAAGAGATCTGAATTTAATTAAAGTCAGTTCTTAATGAACATGACCTAATGTACAGTATAACAACACAGAGATTGTTGTAAAAATATTTTTCTAGACATTTTTTTGCAAACTGTGATAAGTCGGTGACTAATGGAATCCTGAATGAAACCATTTGTCTTTCTCTTTGTGTGTGAGTGTGCGCGTGCGTGTGCTTGTGTTCATGTATGCATCTTCAAATTGAAGGTTTTTATATATTAATTTTATTGTTTCAACATTTCGACATGTTTGCCTGATTATATCCCTTAGTTTTACTTTTGTGTGAATTTTTCCATAATAAAAAGAAAAGCTAACCGGATAAAGCTTTTTTTTTTCTTGGTTAGACTCAGAAGGGTTACGCTGAATTGTTTGTGTAGAAGACTAAAGGTTTGGTTAATTGATGATCTCTCAGTGGTACTTTACCTGTACATACCTGACAGCCATATTAAGCAGGTTTAATATGTAGTTATAGTGTACAGTGTCCACCAGAGGGCAGAAAATGCTCAAATATCTATCTATCTATCTATCTATCTATCTATCTATCTATCTATCTATCTATCTATCTATCTATCTATCTATCTGTTTATCTATCTGTTTATCCGTCTGTCTGAAGAATCTACCAATATTGAGAAATTAAGCTGACAGTATAATCTCTGTCTGAAAAGCTGATACAGGGCAGTGAGCACTGTCACGGTGTAAACCTGATTCAGTAAGCTGTGACTGAGACGGGCTTAAGTTCCTCTATGATATGTGATTTAGGATCCACATGAAACCGACAACATGTTTCACCAAAGTGAGTGTGTCTGCCTAAACTCAAAGGATATAATAACTTGGGGGAAAAAAAGACCATATGTCTGCAAAAGAACCAAAAATTATTTATTTTGACTTATTCAGTATACATGTTGCATGTGAAAATAATAAACTAAGCAATTAGCAAAAGAAAATCTAGCAAAATAAGCGAGTAAATGGAGAAAGGGTCAAAAAGTTTCTAGTGCACCTTAGTAAAAAAACAAACATTTGTATTTCTAGCATTAAACATCACATTTATCAGCAAACTAAAATCCTATTCTCTTGCGATTTAAACCAGAAAGTTCAAAGGTATAGTTGATACAACATTACTGCACAATTGCTAACATTCAGTAGACAGTTTAACAAGTCTAAACCCCGCTGTCAGCTTTTAATTGAAGTTCATACAAACTCCGTTATCTATCAGTGCACAACAGATTACCTGTTTTACAAAACAGAGAAAAAAACACTGATCTCTACTTAATAATGCTGCAAGATGACAGTCGTCCCCTGCTGCCAGATTATTAACCCAAAAGAAAGAGAGTCAAAAATGTACCAAGTAAAACAGCATAGCAACTAAGACAACCTGGAGGCTAAATACAGCTGCCATCTTGGAGAGTCCAAAACAATTAAGAGATAGAAAGAATCAAACAAAGGCGATACGCTATACTAATAAAAATCCTGTCCTTGATCACTCTGCCTCTTATTAGCAAAGCTGAGAATACAAAAAAACTTTTGCAACTTTATTCAACTTTTGCACCAAAATGGCAAAAGTGTGTCTCTTTGTGCTGCTGGAGAGGCAGCCAGGCCTCCTTACTAAATCCTCACCACATGTAATAGCTACGTGTGGTGTCAACAGGAGAGGGTTTTCCCTCTGTGCTGCCATCTTTGTCCTTCTCACCATCAGCCTCCCACAGGTTGATCAGTGGAGGGTAAAGCTCGTTGAGGGGGATGGAGGAGGTCTTAAGCATGTATTTCTTCAGAGAGTGGTGGTAGTTTTTTCTCTTCCATCTGCGGGCCATGTAAACACCCACAGTGGCCAGGCTGAGGAAGGCCAGCATGGTCGCCATGACAGCAAGCACAGCCGCACTTGGGTGCTGGTCTGACAGGTCCAGGGCAAAAGTGGCGCTACGTGTGGTCACATTAACACAAGACTTGTGCGTCTGCAGGTGGACATTGGACACTGTGAGGCATACCTCATACTCAGTGGCAGGCTGGAGGTGTGTGAGGTTGTACTCATGAACGTCTACAGGGACACGAGCTGTGTAGGTGATGTGCGGGTTGTCAATCTTCATGGTTGCCGAGGCCCACTTCAGATTGGAGGACATAACATTTGAGTTGACTTTCCAGGACACCAGGATGGAGTGGGACTCGGTCTGCTTGACAAAGATTTTCATCACCTGGGCGCTGTCAAGAAGGGTGCCATTGACGCGGATGGTGGCGACTCGTGTGTCAGCGCCCTCTGTGTTCTGGGCCACACAGGTGTAACGGCCAGAATCTTCCACCTGCACATGAGACAGCCGCAGTGTCCCCTCACTGCTCAAGTGGTACCGCTCTGACACAGTATCTATAGTGATTTTGGTCCCAAGAGGGGTCACCCAGTAGATCTCTGGCTCTGGCTCAGCCATGGCCCTGCAGTCCAGACTGACACTCATGCCCAGCTCCAAGTTCAAATGGCTGGGGAAGGTGTCGTGGGATATGAGGGGGAGGCACTGCTCCGGGGACTCCACCAGCCTCAACTCTCGAACCCGCTGGCCCCTGAGTTCTGTTGGGGAGCTGCACATCATGGCCAGGGGCTCCATGAAGCGTATAGTGGTCCTGTTGGAACTCATCCACTGAATGACACAATCACAGCGCAATGGGTTGCTGTGCAGACTGATCTCCCGCAGATTGGGCAACACCTCCACAGTGTGCTGATAAAGGGCAGTGAGGGCGTTGTTGTTGAGCATCAGGCTCTCCAGGGAGGGCATGTCCCTAAAGGCCAACCTGTGGACATAAGACAGCTTAGGGTTGTTCGTCGCCTCCAGCTTCGTCAGTTCAGGTAGGTTGTCAAGAGCATAGCGGTCGATAGACACTAACTCCATCATATTGTTGATGCCCAACTCCTTCAGACGTAGCATGTTCCTGAAGTCTCCTTCCTGCATTTTGCGAACTGGATTTTTGTTTAAATCCAAGAATTTCAGATTGGGAACTTTCTGAAGGGCCAGTTGAGGGATTCTGACCAGTTTGTTGTCATAGAAAGAAATGCTCTCCAGGTTATCCAAACCTACAAATGCATTTGCTGGCACATCAGTGAGGTCCATGCCAGCCAGAACCAGACTCCTCAGGCTTCCTAGAGGTTTAAAGTTCATGTCTAGGAGGCCAATGACTGGGTTCTCCCCGATCATGAGGATTTCGAGGTTGGGTGTTTCTTCAAACCAGCGGCTGTCTATGACATGGAGCCTGTTGGAGTTAAGATGAAGGCGCAGTAGGCTATGCAGGCCTGCAAATGCCCGAGGAGAGATGGAATTTATCTGGTTGTGGTTGATGTAGAGCTCCTGGAGGTTGGAGAGGTTTCCCAGGCAGTGGTCTGGCAGCTGACTGATCTGGTTCTCCTCTAGATGCAGAGTGGTCAGGTGGTTCATGCTTGTGAGGCCCACCGCTTCCACAGTGCTGAAGTTGTTCTGAGATAGGTCCAACTCTGTCAAGTTGAACAGTGCTTCCAGCTCTCCACTGGTGTGTGAGATGGCATTACTTTGAAGCAGTAACACCTGGGTATCTGCTGACAGGTTGGTAGGGATGTGCGTGAGCCTCAAGTCATTGCAGTCCACTGTAGTTGCCTCCTTGTAGGTCGACTGTGGGGTGAACCAAGGGCGGATCTCGCATACGCACAAACAAGGACATTCTTTGCTATGTATGGGTGACAGAAAGGAAAGAAGCAATCCCATGCACAGCCAGATTAAAGGAGGCCAAGGCTGAGAGCTGAGCGCCATTTTGTCTGCTCTCTCTGCTCAGACGAAGCTTAGATGAGAGGCAGTGTTCAGGAGAAGGGTATGAAGGGAAGGTTCATGAGCATTAGTCTCCTTTGCTGCTAGATAGCTGCTGCAGGCCCTTTAGTGAGTGGTGATTTCTAATCCAGAGGAAGGTATTTGCAGAAGGCAAGCCCGAAGAAGATCTGGTCCGAACCTCACCTCTGCACCTCACTTCCACACCTTCAGGACCTAAAAAAGACAGAGCAAGGCAATTTAGATATACTATATATGTAACACAGTAAAGGAGTTAAACTGAAAAACAGCTGAATAGAGAAAGGGAGAGAGTTATTACTTTCTTTGCAGAGGGTTACAAATGAGGCAACTGGCAGTTTTCCACACTGCCACCCCCCAGACATTAGGGGGACTAAGTTGACGTGTCTAACGGGGCAGAGTTAATCTGTCAAATTCGTCTTGTTGCCCTGCTGTTGTGTAGACATTCATTCCTACCTCTTTTAATGAGCCCATACACAGCCAGACACTTTTTCAAAATACAGAAGATGTTACTTCCAGATGTTGAAATAAAGTTCAATGAGACCATGGAGGCCAAAAAATACTTAACCACTACACTATTTACCAGGCCATTCTCAGGCCAAAGATATTGTTGCTTTAAGTGCAAACATATCTACTTCTTTTTATAGGTTTAAACTAATTAAAGATATTCTGTCAGAATAGAACAGTTTCCTGATACAGATAAATACATACAGTATGTTCTTGTGGAAGTGACAGAAATATAATTCATATTAAAGAGAATTTTATTACTTTTTACACATGAACTAACAGATACAGTGGAGCAAAATTTGGTACAGTATGAACTCTATTTGTCAGTAGCTAAGAAGATAGGGTTGATATTAGCCCTGCTTCCCTGATGTGCTGCATATCTGTCTCCTCAGAGATTACCAACATGTTTTTCTCTCTGGGCTGGGTAGATTATCTGCATCCCAGCTTGGTATCAGCGATCCTCTTGAGCGAGTGTGTGGGGTGGGCACAGCCGGCAACTCTGGCTGTGAGCCCATTACACAACAGGCTTAATATACAGGCAGTGTGTGCTCTTCACTGTTAATCACTCACTACTTATGATACAGACCCATGGGAAGCAGTCCTACTCATGTAAAGTGAATTTAGCATTATTTTAAGTGCCAGCGCTGTGGCTGTGTGGATGTCATACTCGTCCAAGTTTGGTCAAACCAAGACATGCAGAGAGAGGCTGAAGTAGACTGACAGACAGAGCCCCCAAAGGAATAGTGATATTTTACGCTTTTGTTATAATCTCTCCATTTCCTGACTCCAACTTCTAGAAAGGGCTGTGTGGATGACAGGTACAGACTCAATTTCCACAAGCAGATTTGACATCATGAGCAGCAACATGAGGGATGAGGAATCAGTCACCAGTTTCTTTCAACAAATCCTCATTTGTATCAGTGTATATTAAACTCTTAAATATTCTTTGTTTGGCCAGGTTGTATGCTGTGTGGATTTATAATGTTAGCATTTGAGGTTGTATTTATGTGATGGGGGAGTTGTCAAAAGTGGCCATTATCTAAACAACAAAATGAAATAATCAGCGTCTATAATAGTTTACACTGGCAAGAGAGAGACAGAGAAACTCTTGGCTTTCTCACCAACGTGTCAGCTTCTAGTCTGACTCACACTCATAGAAATTCACATTTATTCTCATAAATAAACTGAGGTTGAGTATCCAGTGTGTGTGCAACACAGAAAGATAGTTGGGTCTATTTTGTTTCGCATCAAAACTGACAAGTTCTTCCAATATTAACATAAAACAGATACAGATTGTTTTCTCTTTCCTTTCATGTGCTGTCTGTTCACGCCCTGTGATGTGTTGACACCTTCTCTCAGCTTTTCTTCCACATTTGCATGTAGACTAGTATAAAAGCAGCTCAACAAATACAACATGGAATGCGATAGTACGCACACAAACAAGATTATGAGATTGTTCATAGAAATGTAAACATGCCAGAAGAGTGGCACTGATGGCAAAAGCAGCCTTTCCAACATTCAACAAAAAGGAGATAAATCAAATACAACAAATGTGCAGCAGAAAATTTGTAGAAAGTATTTTAAGCCTTTGTCTCTCTTTGAGTAAGAACACATATGGTGCCTGGTATCAGGTGGCTGGTCTCTGCAATAAACCCAGTCACACTCAAACCGATTCCTTCAGCGTGACTGAAATGTGGCAGCAGGGACCGGCACCTTTTCCTGGATCTATTCATAGATCTTGTGAATAACTGCAGAACATGTACCTCCTTCTGCCTTTAACCATCCACCATTCAGTCTCTCAAATAATCAATTCACATGTCTTTCAAGTGAACTACTCGCTTGTAGAAATAGAGAGAAATATTTAGTTTGGTAATACATTTGTCTGCCCTCTCTCCTCCTCTATGTGTTGCGCTGCTCGAGTATTAAATTGGAGGAGACAGGCGGAGTAATCGCTGCTTTCATGCTGAGGCCATAAAACTCAGACACCTGGCACCAGGTTTCTGGCAGCCTGGCAGCACTATGGGGGTCTGCATCCGTTCCCACCTATGTCTCACTGTGTGTACGTGTTGACCTTATTGACCCAAGGAAGCTCTGGCGAGCACATATGCTCTTTTTCACTGATGGCCTGCTTCATAATCACTGCAGTACACAAATTCAGACTTACAAGGTTCCCAGTATACCCACAGATACCTACTGCTGGTCACAGACAAAGTCCAATGAAGTGGTCTGAGTGAATCCTAACCCTAACCCTGTCCTTAAGGACACCTTCAAATTTTACTGCCAAGCCTTACTAGCCAAACATATGATCAGCAGGCTTTTTTCTTGCCCAACACTAGTCCAGGGATTCAAACTGGTGAACTGCCTGCTGCTCTTTACCTCTTGCCCACTTGTGGGCAGCTACAGTGTGTACTTCTCTATAGAGTATTCTGCAGCAAATAGTTTTTGTGTAAACATTGGTTTTACATACAATGTATCCATGTGGTCTTTAAAGCACACAATCATCCATCTTGCCATTTTTCTCCATAGCACCTATTGTAGCTATATCTAAATCACACATATAAATTTGCCCTTCACTACGGTGCAGTAAACTCCTCTGACTTCGACATGGTGGATTAAAACAGATACTCATATAAAGATTGTGTGATATTAAGAAATACTGTATACAGACTGTAAATGCATACATGCAGTCAGTTAAGTGTGTTCGTGTATGTGTGTTGGAAGGACTACATTATGTTGATCAAATTAAACAAAAGGTCAACATTTTATATTTTAACCTAACTGATAAAACTGCTCTACAAAATGACTTCCTCATAACTGCTAGACACATGCTGTTTTTTTGGTACCTACATTCTTTCGCAGGACAGAAAGGATGTGAATAGTGAGTTGAAATAACAACCTTTTTCCCTTTTACTTTTCTATTCTATCTCAATTTCCTGGCTACGATTATTGCCTCAAAACAGGAAAAGAATTCCAACACAGGAGAGCAGGATCCCACAGGATCATATCTCAAAGGGAATGAGGTTTGTTATAGCATCATGCTGTAAAGAATCCCTTTGATGGGACAACATCTTTGCAAACTCTTGTTCTCTGGGATGTGACAGAGATTAGGTCTGAGATTAATTCTCTCAATGTGAAAGCAGGGCTCGGACCAGTTGTGTACCAGCACCTGTATCCTGAAAATCTCTTGCTAATCTCTTGGCTGAGGCAGCAGACAGCAAACACACTGTGGGGAATGTAATTAAAAATGCATGCATATGTATCCACACTGCACACATCTCCACACTGTCACAAAATACACATTCAGTTTTCCCACTCTTCTTTGACTCACACACTGTGACATGCATGCATACACAGACCACTAGAAGGAGACAGAAAAATCCCTCAACAGCTTGGCATTATCCAGCTGACTGTCTGAATTGAAGCCTCCAGCAGGAGGGATTTACTCTCTTTACTCACCCAATCCTTATGAGGTTTTAATTTAAGCACACACACTACACACACCAGACACACACATCTACAAATATGCATCTACAGTAACTGATATTTCCACTGGGTTCCCATAAACCTTTATAGACTTCCTGGCACTGAGGTTCAAAGCAAGACAGCACATAATGGACATAATGAGCTTTGTCTGCTTCATGCTAAGGCCTCATAAATACAATTATAAGACAGGATTGCTGGACAATACAGGGAGCAATGAAGATAATCAGAGCCACTAAAGGAACACAGAGAACACAGTCAGATGCAGGTTCATTTTTCTTTGGATATGCTGTGCAGGTGTTTTTTGTGTGCAGGCGGCAGTCACTGTAGACACACATAAAAAAAGACGAGCATGTCAAAATTCTCTCTTAAATTGTTGTGAAGTGATTTCAGTTAATTTGATTTTCCACCTTCTACTAGTTCAGATGCCATTCTCCTAATACTACACTCCGTCATGTGCCACTGGTGCAGCCAGGAGGAACCTCACTTGATAGCACACTGCATAATTTTTCATAGGAGGCAATGCTTTGCCCCCTCTATTTCTGGGGCCCTTTTCACTGGGTGCAAAATGTAAGCAGTGTTTCTGAATCAGCAGCCGCACAACAGGCTCACAGACATGCCATTGCCATAGCAACGGCTATGCCACCGGCATGTCTGTTTCATAATCAAATGAAGACATTAGAAGACAGCTATTAGTGGCATCAGGCAGCTAAAGGAATATGGCAGTGAGAACTGCCACTGGTACATGAAAATGACTGCAATATAAAACCAAATAATAAAATAACAGCCATTGCTTTTACATCAAGACCAGCAAGCATAACCATATCATGCACATATGCTTGACTCTTTCTCTACATTGGCATACACCACTCGGTAATAAAACATTTTCAGATGATTTTTACACTAAAGCTAACACTTTTCCATGACAATCAGTTTCAGTCCAGAGCTCATGTGGTGCTGGAAAGTTAAGTAGCGCTGCCTGATGTTTTCTCCATGTCCTCACTGCGCTGGCCTGCCTGAGAGACATCCTGTTCCTACTCCATTAGTATGCAAGTGTCTCACTTCACATCACACAGGGCTTTGATGCAGCAGCTGATGGCAGAGGTGTAGAACAGAGGAGGAGAAGGATGCATGTCCACTCAGTCAGAGAGAAGAGAGAAAGGAAAAGGTGGAGATGATGGCGGGCTCTTCTTCATTTGGAAGGCCACAGGAGGAAATTGCTGAACTGAAAACGCAACGGGGCCAAAGGTACGACAAGACAATCCAATATAGAATTAAAGAAAAGTATGCTGCATACTTTAAAATGTTTTTTTCAGACTCAATTAAGGTCTGAAAAACCACAGCACGGAAAAATTGTCTCTGTATTTCTACAGCAAATCCATACGGTAGCTTTATTTCCCTGCGGAATTGAGATGGATCTTGACACAATTTTTCTTTTCTAGCTTTCATTTTTTTCTCTCCCCTTTTTGTCCTCATCCTCTCCCCCTCCACTTCAGCTCTCCTTACAGTTGCAGTATCGGTGAAAAGCCAATACGTTATCACTGGAGCATCGATCAATCATACTGATGTTGCCAAAGTCACTAATCTCTTGGGAATCCCTACTTGAAACAATTCAAAGGTCAAGGTAGATTAAGTTGCACACTTCAAATTGACCTCTAAACAAAAATATTTTTAACAGTAACAATGCTTGTAAAATGGATTTTTATAAATGTGGTTTAACATATTTACATACATACACAGTTTTCCCCATGTTTTTGTTCAACTTCATCTGTGCATTTAGTTTTAAATTGATATTAGTTCTGTACAATCTAATTTAAAAACGCTTATAATGTATAATCATCTTCAAAAGCAATAAAGTCTCATAGACCATATCTGTCTCGAATTAAAGTTGTGCAAAGTGATAACACGGTTATTGTTGATAAAAACAAAAGACGGCAAAACAGCTGACCAAGCCATGACATCTTGACAAAACCTTTTCTCGTGGTCCATCATGTTTCCATGTTCCCCTTCAGCCCCTGCTCACAAAGGGAGAAGGTCAAGCTGTTGCACCCGTGTCTCCCCACCACTGCTGTGGGAACCCCAGCACCAGCACATGCTGCAGAATTAGGCCCTATGGCTCACAATGGCTCCTCCCCAAACACACACAGACACACACCAAGACAAGTCTTTGTCTTGGCATGTTCTCACACTCCACATTACTACTAGCTGAGGAGACACGTCACTGTGCATTGTGAAGATTGGGGGAAGGTGTCACAGCCTCCAATACTCTCATATCAATGGTTCATTAGGTGACATCTGGATCAATTGTCTCCATTTAGTCACAAGATAACTACGCCAAGTGGTTGAGTTTACTCGAAAACATGGTCATGTTGCAAATAATGCAAACCATAATTTTCCTCCTGTCCTAGTCAAAATTAACATAATATATGTCCTGATAAAAGTGATAACTTCTCTTTGTGTTGTGATCTCTGTAACAGGTGTGTACTGCAGCAGCTGAAACAACAGAGCCCACTTGAAAAGGTGACCCTAACAATGCAGACTTCTCCCTGCTTTCTCAAACTTCTTGAGGCGAAACGCTGTCATTGTCTGTCTTCCTCCTCTGTGTCCTCATCTCAGACATCTGACAATTCTCTGACCCTCCAACATGCAAATATGTTTGGTGGAACACATGAGCCCAGAGCTGCTGCTCAGTTCTTTCCGCTGCACTGTGCGCTGGCCAGTGATGCTGCAGTTTGTGTAAATGTTACACCACATTGTTAGTTGAACCCACTGTCACAGTGCAGTGAAATGTCAGAGCTGTTGGCAAGACTGCAGCTTTAATTATGAGACTCACAACTCACATGAATATTTAGCTTTTTATGGCAAAACTGAATTTTGCAACCTGGCTTGTAGTGCACAGATTTGTTTCATGTTTTCTTTGTTTCCCCCCCTCTGATCTCTGATCAGTTCATATTTATCAAAAGTGTAAACTTGAGACACAATATAATATTCATATACTGTGTACAGCTTGACTGCAGAGCAGTGTCCTTGCAAAACTAACACTGCTATAATACATTTTGATTAGATTAACCCAATGCATTCATTGCAGATAAATGCTGAGCAGACATCGATGAACGTGGACAATTTTCAGGATTTTCTGTCTAAATTTAATCTTTTTTTTTCTTTCTTTCTTTTTTTTTTTTACTGAAGCCATAAAAACAGCATTTTCCTCTTTGTAACACGCGCTGCACGAGGACCCCCAGCACGGAGAGAGAACACGTTATTGTTTCATTTGATCTCTGTTGATCAGTGCATTTCTTACAACACACAAATGATGACTTCATCTTTACGAGTTTATCACTCTAGACCAGACTGGGAACATCTCCTTTTTCTACCAGGCGAAAACACAGAGATATTTTTTTTATAGACGTCTGCATCAAAATTTCAGCACATGCATAAATTAAACACAATGCTCTCACCTATGAAGCGTTGTATCCTCCGTAAGCAAAACTGCTGCAGGCTACTGTATCTGACCCATGCAGTGTCCGCAGCTCCGAGGTGATGCGCGAGGGGTGCAGATTGTGTTTTAGAATGCAAATAATCAGCCTCATAAACGAGAGTAAATCCTATCAGTAGAAAACACCCCTCGGTTGTGATATCTGCTCTGCTCCGGTGTTGGAGACACGCTGATACTTCAGAAGTGGAAACGCTGCAGCGCGCAGCTTCCAGTGAGGAGCAGCTGCCTGGTGCAGGTCAGATGGACTGAAACGCGTCTGACTCCGACAGCGGTGCCCAAACAGGCAACCCCAACCATCTGTTCTGTCATCACCACCATGGGAACTAAAGTCCCACCCTTAGTGGCCACGAGGTGAAAGTGATG
Source organism: Seriola aureovittata (assembly GCF_021018895.1). Lineage (NCBI taxonomy): Eukaryota > Metazoa > Chordata > Actinopteri > Carangiformes > Carangidae > Seriola > Seriola aureovittata. Next base: position 13,895,886 of record NC_079365.1, on the reverse strand, counting down.
GAGCCGCTGGAGGAACCTTTGCCGTCCTTTGTTGATCTGTTTAAAATGTGCCTCTGTTATGACTCCTCAGGTCAACAAATCTGAAGTCTATTCGTCATCAGTTTGATTTAAAAAAAAAAAAAAAAGGGCTTGAACGCTTGTTTGAGGCGACGATATAGAAAGACCTTTGATATGAATTTAATAACTTGCCAATTAATAATTCATAATAATTATGAAAGGGCATGGACTTTAAAGTGGATCTTATGGCTCTCTCTCTCTTTCTCTCTCTCTCTCTCTTTCTCTCTCACACACACACACACACACACACACACACACACACACACACACACATGTTGATCTTACCATAGTCGTGAGGACACTCATTGACTTATCCCTAGCCCCCTTACCATAACCTTTACCATCAAAACGCCTAACCCTAAAACTAAGTCTTAACCCTCAGCCATTTTGGTCCCCACAAAGCCTTAGGGCCCCACAAGTACAGTGGGCTCACACCTTGTCTCTCAGACCTGTCACATGATTGATTCTTTCTACCATCTCTTCCTCCTCCTCCTCCTCCTCCTCTCTAAGGGGAGCAGTGAAAATGACAACGTTTCATCACTTGTTGTTTTAGCTAGTGCTTTGGGAGCTGTCTGGCTGGTTCTTTATCCATACTGTAGCTACAGAGAAGAAATGTGATCATCTTAGTCTTGAGACAACAAAGAGTGCCAGGCAGATGTCATGTGCAGGTTGTGTCTATTTATATTGGAATTAAAGCAGAAAGTTACGGATGAATTTACATTTTTAACTGACGATCAACACAGGTTTGATCCCGTCTGTCTCTGCTGGGAAATCTTTGAGCAGCACAATGACCCTCTCCTGGAAGCTCAGTCATTTTATATAAATTATTAATGAAATAAATAAAGCGTAAATGCAGCTTTATGTATTTGGCCTAAAGGTAACTTCTGAACACAAACACCCAAACATTAGGGTTCAGCAAAACTGACATTGTTGTAGGCACACTTTAAAAAAATAAATAAATTTTAAAAAAGGGACAAAAAAAGGTATTTAACCTGATTCAGCTTGGAGTAATGGAGGGTGTATTATTGTACTGATTAATTACCTTTATTGATTATTTTACAACAAAGCAATCAATGCACTATTTGCTCCATAATCAACTATATCCCCACTAAGTAACTGGTTATATACCAAAGCCAACAAGCTTGTTCCATAAGCTGCCTGTCACAACATACTTAATATTGTGACAGACAGTCCTGATCTAAAATGTGGTATAAACTGTGTTGTTAATGTTTAAATTTCAACAATGTAGAATTTCAAATTTTATCTCATGTCTGGGTTGTTAATGTAAAAAAGAAAAGAAACTGACAATATTGAAACTAGAAACATACAGTATTTATTGCATCACCTTGGTATAATGTCTTTGGGGACCTGCACTAGACACTGACAGAATATGAGATGATGGGCCCCTGGGGATGGATGCCTTGCCTTCCAGCAGAGTCAGAGAGTCCATGTTGTATGCTGTCAATGTGAAGCAGAGGCCTAAATGTCCTTAGGAAAGCCCAAAGATTCCTTCTTAGCACAAAGAGAGGAAGCAAGGCGAAACAGCTAGCCAGACTGTGTATGAGGTGATAAAATCTGCTCCTCTAAAGCTCACTAATTAATAGGTTAGATATTATTTGTTTAATTGGTATGAAAACAAAATTGCAAAAAAGTCCAGTTCTGGATTTATTGTGGGTTATATGCCTGACTATATTGGCCGGGAGCAGTGACTTCCTTAGGTGTCTACTGGGAGTCTCCCTCCTGCCTCTAGTCTTTATGCTAAGCTAAGCTAACCGACTGCTGGCTCCAGCTTAATATTGTACAGACATGAGTGTGATATTAATCAAATATAAAATGTTTCCGTTAACGTTTTCCTTTAACTTAGGCTTTGGAACCTCCAACCTTTGTCTACTAGGGTCAATCAGTAATTCTGCTGTTATAAAACTCATCAATCTACAAATGGCACGTGTTATTGTAACCTAGTAGTACAGACAGAGTTTCTAATGCTTTAGTCTGAGATATCTGATTTCTGTTTGAGATCGTTTTTGTCCATTTCACCGTAATCTGAAAAGTGTTTTTGAATGTTATAGATTTAGGATTTGTTGCAGAGTTAGTACATGTAAATATAAAGTAAAACTTTTCTAAACACACATTTATTGGTGAAATTAAATATATTTTGCTGCTGGCCAACTGGAACTTGTTCAAAGGCCTTTGGGGTGTTTAAAAACTGCACTGTGGACACCACTCGCATTGTTCAACCAGAGAGCTGAAAGTTGATTCAGCAGTCACTCCGTGCATTAGTTACATCTGGCAAATCATAATTTCCCACCATTAACCTGCAGTGCTTGTGGTGTGGTTGCTATGGCAACGACTCCCTCCCAGGAAAGGCGATGCAGCATATCCACTGGTTTATTAGATCTCTGATCACACAGCTCCCTCCACATGGCCATCTGGGAAAACCAGTCACACAGAAACATATGCCCCCCATTTTACCTTTCACAAATCTTCTCATCATTTTGCCGCATTACACTGAACTGAAGGGGAGACAAGGTGTCATTTTTCTTGTCAGCGCTTGTTTTCGGGCATAGATGGGAAGGATATTAAATAAGAAGTGTTGAGGAGTGATGAGATAAATGCTGGAGGAAAATAAAGTGAATGCTGAAATTGGCAAAGACATACATGGACACATATCATGACTACGCTGCAAGTGAAATGCTAATGCCTCATCTTTACCAGAAGCCTTTGACAAAGTTCACCCGCAGTTTATTTGGAATATGTTGAAAAGCATCTGTTTGAACACAAGAGAGACAGGCAGATTTATTTGTAAGATAATTGAGTACTTTTCGATTAGATTTTCTTGATTAAAGATGATCTTAATTGGTATGAATGTGAACAGCTTGATGCTGTCTTCAGTTGTAACTGGAACAGATGCCTGCCTATGAACATTTAGCACATTTACCACCTTGTTGTAACATTATGTCACTATCACACCATTCCTGGTACCATTGCCACCTTCTGCCAGGCTAGACCAAACACTGCTGATGTAATGCAGATGTTGTTTCTCACACACACACACACACACACACACACACACACACACACACACACACACACACACACACACAAACACACACAAACACACACACACACACACACACACTAACTAACTAACTAACTAACCCTAACCTACACTAATCTAATACTATTTTTGGTGATGGTCCAAATCTCTGTCTGTGTCTCCAATGAAGGAGGGAAAAAGAAAGCAGGGACAAAAGGCATCACACAGACGGTGGACACAGAAACACATTACACCATAATAGAGTCCAATACAACAATAGCACAAACTACAACCTCAGACGATCACCTCTTCTCAGTCTCAACACAAACCAAACATTAGCTTCACTGAGGTAGAATTTATGTTATATTGGTTTCCAACAGAGTGTACAGGTGATAGTATTATCGTTTGCCCTGTAGCTTTCACCTGGCTTTGTTTGGTAGATCTATATCATACCATATCATATTACCACACCCTAATAATTTAAAGGAATTTAAAGGAATGGTTTGAGGTTTTAGGAAATACATGTAGCCAGACAGTTTTCTTAGCTTAGCAAAGATTGCCTGGGTCTGTACACAGGTACAAAAAAACAACCTATGAAGCTCACTAATTAACATGTTGTATTTAATTTGTTTAACATGAAGTTGTGGTTTTACAGGGGGTTATCAGTTTGCCAGGCAACCAGAGGAGTCTCCAGGAAATAATTGCACTCAGCTAAGAATAGTCTGGAAAATATCCCCGGGTAAAATCACAACTTGTTGTTTTTTCACACTATTTTTTTGTATGGATTAAACAGACAAGATATAATGTGTTAAATAAGGAGCTTTAGAGGCACAGGTAGGCAGTTATTGTAACTAGAGTAACAAGAGTAACAAAACCTCCATTTCCAGTCTTTATGCTAAGCTGACATAATGAGCTGGAAGCCTGGCTAGCTGCCGTGGGAAAAGTCAGTCCTACCTGGCAAGTTTAAGTTTTCAAATTCACCATTCCCTGGTAGGACCACATTCAGGAGGCCAACACCAGTAGAAGGCAAAGTAGGTGACTCAAGGCTTTGGGTGGGGTACCTGGGTCACCTGAGTGACTTCTCTATGAATAGTGTGAAACATTTTTTTTTTTCCATGCTGTGTACAAACTGTGTCAATCATTACCCATCCTAGATAGAAATGTAGGGCACTCCTCTTCGAGTGGTGTTGGCATTGAATGTTTACATCCAGTTGCACTGCCAAGGCTCAAGGTGAGCGTGAGTGTGCAATGTCTCATCAGAATCAGTCTTAATAGCCACAGAGGTGATGAGGTCCTGATTCCTATTACACGTGTCACTTTGCATTAGTGTCCACATTAGAGCCTGCCACTCCGCAGCCAATCAGAGACACTTAACAACAAAATCAACAGATCCCTTTATAATTGCTCCTGAGCAAAGCAATTTAGCAGAGGCTCTGGGGGATTGACTTTCATTTGGGTTTGTCAAACACAGGCCGTGCTTGATTTGTTTTGGCCCAATGGAAAATTAAAATAGTTTCTGAAGAATGTGTGTGTGTGTGTGTGTGTGTGTGTGTGTGTGTGTGTGTGTGTGTGTGTGTGTGTGTGTGTGTGTGTGTGTGTGACTTTGTGAGGTAGCTGTTTGTACCAATTTGCTTTATGCAAAAATAAATTAATAAAGGTAATTGTTCTTGGGTGTGCTGTCTTGTGATAGAATAGAATAGTAGAACAATAGCCTCTTGTTAATCAATTTTATTTATCATCCTTCTTATGTTCCCCCTCAGAAAAACAAGAACATTAACCAGCCAAGGTTTTTTTCTTCCATTTAGTTCATCCCAACAAAATAAAAACATGAATATTTTATTTCCATGTTTCATCAGCATCGTCTCCATCACTGATGTTTTGCAGAGGAAGAGAAGAAAACTGCTTTAACTGCCAGAAGTTGACAAATAAGTCCAGTTTGTTTTTTAAAACATCACATTTTAGAAACAGTTGGGGAAAAATGTTCTTGACTTTTTAAAACTCTTTTCTATGCAATCCATTGCAAAGTAATACAACACAGACTTAAAGATGTCTTTACCATCTGTCTCTCATCTTTAATTAATAATCAACAGTATGTTGAGATCATGGAACCATACAGACTGTGTTGTGTCTCTAGAGATGAAGATAGAAAGGTTCTGAGTCAATAATCTAATAAATTTACTCTGCTTGTTGAGTTTTCTGTAAGGTCCCAACAACACAGTGTGTCTTTATTCTTAATATTGGGAAGAAGCAAATGAAGTGACCTCTGACATTTTCAGACGTTGCCGTTTGTATGGCACGGGATGGCAACGTCGTCTGGCGGTCAGTCGTTTGGTCCACCAATTTGGTCCAGGCTGAAATAGCAACCGAGATGACGAACACGTTATGCCTGCTTAACATCAGCATTTTGGCATGTTGCCACGCTGGTAGTAGCATTAGGCTAAAGCACTTGGCACACTGTTTAAAAGCAAGACCATTTGCAAGCATTGCTTTAAGCTGAACTCATCCTTTAAGATGCTGTATGCTTAAATTCAATAATATATACATTGAGTTATATTATATACTTTACTGTTATCATTATAATAAGTGTAATAGTCATTAGACCCAACTGAGTAAGCAAAGTAGCGTTTAAGAACCTGCAGCTCAGGGCTCTGGGTCTTGACAGGTAGCACTGTGTACACTGTGTGTGTAGAGGCAATTTTGTGTCTCGGCTCTTTTTTGTGTGTATACTGAGAAAAGGAAAGTGGGTGTCTCTCTCCCCATCCTCCATCCTCGTCCCTCCTTGTTCACCCCTCCCTCTCCTGTGCCAGCTGAACAAAGACAACTGCTCTTTGTTAGCTACATGCTCTGTCTGAGACTTGGAGTCAGAATGTGTCTTTTAACTGATGCTGGTTGTAGAGATAGTGGCGGTGCTGCTAATGTGTGCATGGGCAGCTGAGATTGGGGGAGGAAATAATCCTGAAGATAATGTTAGGCCTTATGCCCACTAGGTCTGTTTAGAGCATCAGCTCCTTCTTCAGACATTTTCAGTAGAGTGTGTGGGGAGCTGAAGCAGCTGTCTCTATAAAAGCGCTTTACCCAGCACCTTTTCTTGTTCAAAACATTCCACCTTTTTGTTGTGCTGCGCTGGGTGCTTCATCTTGAAAATACCCAAGATTTTCAAAGAAGCACTGCACATTTCCTGTCATGAGAATCAGATGCTGTCAAAAGATGCAGCAACCACACACAGCACTTTTTTTTTCTCCCTCACCACACCAAAGCAGTTTATCCCTACGGCCTGCCACTGCTTTTCTCCGAGAAAAAAAAAAAAAACCCCAGTGAGCACAAGGCTTTGGGTTAAATGACAGGCTCGGTTGCCCCACTTGGTAAGAAGTAAGGTGAATAAAAACATAGTGGAGTGATTAGGACCAGGGGAAGAGGATTTGCGTTGGGAGGAGAAGTGAAGGGAGTGATGGAATTTTCTATCCCTTCTGCCTCGCCCAGTTTTGTCCATATATGGCAGGACTGATGTGCTGGGAGCTGATGAAGTGGTTTACCAGTCTGTTCTGTGAGGGTAGTATTTGGGTGAGGGGGAGATGGGGGTTGGGTTGCCTCATTTGCTAGTCTGTTGTCTGTGAAATGCTTCTTTGTCTGCCTTTTCCCTATTTTTCACCTTATCTTGAGAGGCTAGTTTAGATTGTGGGTTATTTACACTGTACCCACTGTACCACAGTATTGTGTAGGAAGAGAAAGAGGTCTCTCGTAATGAATTATTTCTCCAACACAATGATAATGTTTGCATAATTAAATTGCGATGTGCATAAGCAGTTGTCGGTGGGATAAGATCTGTCAGTTTCTCTGCATGTGCACTGCACAAATGTTACAATGTACAAGAGTCTCCCTTAGAGGGTAAATCCTGTGGACTGTTAAAGTCACCTGGTGAATGGGATAATTTAGCTCAATTTCCTGGCTGGCTAATGTCAATAGATGGAGAGTTAAAGAGCGTGAAGAAAGTGGGCGGCTATTAACCCTTATAAATCACGCTGATTCTAGAGAGAGAGAGAGAACTGGAGATAGAGAGGGGGCGTGTGGAGGGTGTCAAGGACAGGACCGAGATTATAACTGAAAAAGTCTTTTAACTCTAAATGGAGTTTTTAAAAAAAACTTTCTCACATGCAGAGTAGACTATTATAGAAACACTGCCTGACAAACAAGACAAGCTGTTCATTCTTAGATCAATATTAGGCTTCCCTTAGCTGCCATCATTGTGTGTGATCATCATTGTGACACAAAGATGCCTCCACTTATAACCGTATAAACTTAAACCCAAATGTTCTGTTATAATGTGCTGGAATGTGTTGAACTCCACCTCTGCAGGAGATCCCTGCACACCCCCACAGCACTCTATCAGCTTCGGGTCTAATTGCAGCTGCAGGACTTATTGCAGTAATTGGAAAGCATTTGGGATTTAAAAAAAAAGAGCTTCATTAGGTTAAATCAATAAAAACTGCTCTTCAAAGAGACACAGTGAAGCAGGGCCGCAACTCTTCTGAGCCTCATTACATTTGAATAATTAGTAAATATCATTTCAAGTAAACAAACAACGTGGCCCTGCCTCTCTAACCTCGACATTCAGCTTTGCAATGACTTATTCAAACGTGTGGCAGGCTTTCATGCAACTCTGCCACCTTTACTGTAAACCACTCAGCACTGCAGAGGGGAAGAAGGTTGGAAAATGTATAAAGAATTCAACTTTAAGTTCTCAGCTCTAATAATGATGCTAGGCCTTTTAGTCCTGTCTCTATAGTGGTCGCTCTTCAATGATTCTGCCTCATACGTGTACCATATTTATCAGCTTCCTCTCGACTGTCAATGTTCCTATGTATTGCGTCTTGGCCACTTCACCTGAGGTCTGAACCCAACAAACTTTGCTCAGTTAAAGGTCGAAGACTTCCCTGATTGTGTTAGCTCCCTCAGTGGTGACGGTACTGTTTGCTCTGTGCCATTACTTTGCTTCAATCAGCTGAAAAGAGTACTGCTCACTGGTCAATGTGAGGCTGCCATCCCTCTTGATTCAGCCATGGCTTTCTCCTTTGGTGTCATTTGAGACAATGCATAATGCTTGTGTAACCACAGCACACAATTAAAACCACTGAAACGTGCACTTGTGCATGTGTGTTTTTCTTTCTGTTCCCTGCTGTGTAACCACGCTGTCCATCACTGACGAGACTACCATTATGCAGACTCTGAGGGCGTTCTCTGCTGCAGTCTTTTTTATGCCATCAGCTCCAGCGAAACTGATTTCCTCTGTCAATGTTGTCACAAGGAGTTTACTTGTTGTCAGATATCGTCTCGCACCAGCTGCTGGGTGATTCTAGTTAATCATCACTCTTAGGATGTAACATTCCTTGCGTGATAACACTAGTCTTGCATAGCCAAATCTCCACAGTGCTGTGTCAGCGCGGGAGAATGGTCTTCGCTGCATCCACTATCATTCTGCTATTTAGGTGGGGGGGGGGGGGATCTTTGCATTTCTTGAAACCAATCAAAAGTAGTGACAGAGAGGGGAACTTGTTTTCATGGCACATTTGTACGTGGAGCAAATAAAATGCAACAAAAAACAGCAAAAATTGTCGACTGTGTGATTGCACATCAAATCTTGCCATTTTCAGCGTGTAGGTTGCTAGCTTGCAGGTTGTTGTTGTTTCCCGCAGTGAAGGGGATTTTGAAAACAGTAACAGGCAGGGGAAGCGGAAAGGGAGGAGAATGCCACCTGAAATAGGAGCCCAAGAGCAGGCTGTCACCAGGTGTCACAGTTCATTTCAGGGGTATGTCCATCAATCAACTAAATGGCCTTTTCAGGTGTGGTGCTGCCATAGCAAACACAGAGTCAATCCACTGCTGTCTCCACCAAACAGAAGGAAATACAGCACAGGTAGAGATTCAAATTAATTAGTCCCAGGTTCATATCAGTGACAACCTCGTGACTTATCCGCACCCTGCCTGCCACAGCTCTGTTACCCACTTTCCTCCCTCCCAGCACTGTGGTTCTTCTCACTAATCACATCTAGACAAACATGAAATTTAAATATTAACCAGCTCCTCAGACAAGAAATGACACGCACTCTGGGACAGCCATACAGATGGCAGTGGTGCCAGCAGGTGGAGACCAGCTCAGTGAAACTACAGCTGTACACCTACCAAACTTACGGCCAACTCATTAGAGATTTACACTGTAGTGTGATTGGAGTCACATAGCGTGAATGAGACCGTCGGGGTCAGAGGTCAGGCACATACAGATGATTGCTAGTTTTGAATATGTTGGTTCCTCTCGAGGGTGTGGAGAGTAATCTTAGTGTAAAAATCAAAGAATGTCAGCCAACATGTTTAACTGAAAAATTAATGCTCTTTCCAATTTCAAAGTGCTCTAGTCGGCTTACATACAGGAAGTGGTTTACTTACTGTGGAGTTAAGTGAACGGAGGCTGCCATTAGCCATCAGCCTGCTATTTTATGATGACTTTGCTTCCGAGTAGCTGCTGACCAGTTGGAGACAGAAGCAGTCTGGGTTTTACTGCGGGGAAGCTGAATAAGAAGAAAGGCATGACTGAGAATTTCCCTTCAGCCACTGCAGCTGTGAAGTGTTGAGTTCACATCAGGGTTACAGTATCATTAGATTACTGTGCTATCATCCATCTCAGGCAACAGTCAGAGACATCTCTGTTCATTTGACCCAGAGCCAAAGGCAATGTAGTCATGCCAGAAGTACTTTTAAGAATGCTGCATAATACTATTCTCCTACAGTCCCACTGTCTACCAGTGGCATCTCGCTTCCATCATGGAAATGAGCCAGTGTGTTCAAGCACGCCTGTAGTCCCCACTGGAGAGTATGGTTCCATTTGGTATTTAAATGGGTCAAACTGTGGTGATTTATTCATGCTCGGAGTCTTTAGTGCCACTCAGCCTGACAGGCAAGCTCCAGGCTCACCCCCTCTGAACATAAACTCTCATCTCTCGCCCCACGCTCATACACATCTATGTAACATATACAGTCTTTACAGGTGTATTTCTTTTTCTTTTAGGTGTTTATGTATCTAAATACAAATCTATTTCAAAATTACAAAAGAAATTGTTTTTTGGACTAATTATGGATAAACTCATAAATAGGGGTCATTTCTAATATACAGCTGAAAGAATGGGTCAAGATTCAAGTAGTCGATCAAGCAAAAATAATTTTGATAATCAATTAATCAGTTCAGTCATTCAGACATTACTGAAATGTAAATATTTGCTCTTTCTTGTAGATTTTTTATTTTAGTAAGTTCAATAACTTTGGGTTTTGAACTGTTGGGCAGACAAAAAAAGCCTTGGGCTTCAACAAACTGTGATGGGAATTTATTTTTAACACACCATTTCATCATTTTATAGGCCAAACAATTGATCAATTAATAGAAATAAAAAAATCTGCAGATTCATTGTTAAATGGCTCAGATTTGATATACTTTCACACATTTCTTTTGGTCAATGAAAGAGAACTGTTGGGCAGACAAAAAAAGCCTTGGGCTTCAACAAACTGTGATGGGAATTTATTTTTAACACACCATTTCATCATTTTATAGGCCAAACAATTGATCAATTAATAAAAATAAAAAAATCTGCAGATTCATTGTTAAATGGCTCAGAATTGATATACTTTCACACATTTCTTTTGGTCAATGAAAGAGAAGGGAAAGTGACATGATCTGAGACAGTGAAAAATATCCTATAACATGAATCTGGCTCACAAAAAAATCAGATTCAAGGACACAATAAAAAAAAAGCCTATATAACTACGCGTCCTCTTATGCCTCCTTAGCTCTAGTGGACTTATGTTTGTATGTCTTCCACCAACATGCTTTCAGACAGTGCTGTCAGATGAGATATCCAAACCCTCTCAATCTCCCTTTGAAATCTGCAGGCTGGTGCTTCTGCTTTCATTGACTGCAGGTCACCTTTATCAGAGGGCTGTATAAAAGAACAGCTGCATTGTTCACTGCACTCAAAAAAAAAAGAAAAAAGAAAAAAGATATACACTTGAGACAAACATATATGTACAGAGCCACTGACACACAGGCGTTGCACTGTGACTGTTCACTCCTGGGAGGTGTAAATGATGGAAAGTCGTCACAAAGACCCCTCACAGTGTTAAAAATAGGATGAGATTCTTATCAGGGTCACCATACAGCTCGGCTTGATTCCTTTTCTTACACATCCATAGCCTAAAGAAAGGTCTTTGCTCTTTCTATCATAATTGTGTCTAAAACTGCCATCTTGCACAAAAGGTGTCAGCCTGCACTTGAATACAGAATTCTGTTGTATGGACATCGTCACACAATAATTATACTATACCATCATCTCTATCCACCTCTGTTAAATATGCTATGTCTTAAAGGCTTGTTTTGACCTTTTAAATTTAGTGTGCTTACAATATGTTAATTTAAGTGCCTCTGTTTTTACTACCTTCCGTGTTATAAATGGCCACTCAGATGAACCACGTTTTTTTTGTTTTTTGTTTTTTATTGCCTCTATTTAGATATCCAACAGCTGAGGTGGGTGACTGAAGTAACTAAGGATGAAATGCAACCGGGTTTCTTGTGGTAATACCCAACAGCAGCAATCAAAACCAACAGTTAAACTCTACCAATTGAATGTTTACAACAACAAAAAATACAACAATATGAGATCCTGACAATATCATGATTGTATTCCTTCAATGAAAATTATGTTTCATGATAAAAGACGCAGGATCAGTTTTAATGCCACTATCAACACAGCAGGGACTTAAGCATAAGCGAATTTAGTAATAGCCTTGTATTAGCCTACTAAAATGTAATACTAAACTAACAGGGTATTTCCCTAGATGTTTGAATTATGGGTCTGATGTTTTCCTAGTTTCAGTTTAGTCTAAACCACCTGCAGATGCCGGTTGCAAAGGGGGGACCCAGCGACTACTGACACAGTTTTTTAGGCCTGGGAAATCCACAGCAATTACACTAATACGGCACCCTCTCAGCAGGCTCATTTGTTTAGGTTCCAATAGAGCCGACCAGATGGTCCCCTGAGCCCAGTGTTCTTCCATATTCATGAGATGAAGTTTGACCCTGCCACCTCTGTAAGGGTTGACCTCTAACCTGGACTCTTTAGGACATCAATGGGATCTGGTAGAGGGCAGAGGGAGAAGCATCGCACCAGGCACACCAACCCCCACTCACAGTCCCACGGGTGAGCTCCCAACCCCTCCGACTGAAGGCATTGGATATGTGTGAACACCAGAGTGAGCCCAAGCTAGGCGAGCCTTCACACGAGTTCCCAGGCTTTGGCGGGGCGTCGTCCCTGGAAGTGGACATCTGTCCCAGCCACACGCAGACACAGTCCTTCACACTGAGTGGTGGATGGGGTTTGGAGAGCAAAGACAAAGCAAGGGAATCAGATTATTATGTCAAACCATGTCAACAATGCTCAAGAACATAGCAGTGAACTCTGACCTCCCTGCAGGATGTTTTTTGTGAGCGAACCCAACCTCTGGGACCGTTCGGTGGGATTATCAGTCAAATAAAGTAAACATAGTAACTGTAAATCAATGGATTGCATGATTGATATAATATCTGGTGTGAAAAAATCTCAGATGAGACCAGCTGTCTGTTTCCACTCTTTCACCTCTTTCGCTATTTTGAAAAAGATCATTTCAGTGTGGTTTTGCACAAAGTGTGATGCTTATGAAGAAAAGAATAGAGCGAGAGGGTTAAATTAATCTAAACTCTTCAGGATATCTGAATCACCAAGTGACGCAACACGCTCTGCTTTGCTAAATAAACTGTATTTAACGTGTTGCATTATATTGTGAAATGGACTAATAAGGCTCTTAATGCCACATTATTAACAAACAAAATTTTCCTAACATCTCTTGTGTAAATTAGGTCTGTGTATATCAACTGTAATTGCTGAGAAATGACAAAATGAAACCCTGAAACCTTAAATCAAATAGTTCTAAGCAGTGCTGGTCTTTAAGGAAAATCTCATATGAAATAAAGCTCCGAGCAATAAAACAAATTAACATAATAAACAAGTTCAGTACTCCTTAAATAGTATAAAGAAGAAAACACCACGCTCCACCATAAAGTCAGCCAAAACCAACCCATATAGACATATTGTGCAATGGTGCTCCTGCTGTGCAGGCAGTGAACCGCTGACAATAATGTATAAGAAATAGATGCAGCTTCTGTTTTTTTATTCCAAAAGCACAGCCTGCAGCCACTTTTAATGACCACGTCTGTTTACTCGCAGCCATTCTCCTGTCACTCATTCATTCCACATCATTGGCGTTTTCGATTTGTGATTCCCAGAGACTGTAGCCACCTCAACTGAACCAATCAAAAGAAATGTAACAAGAAAGTGAAGCTTGCAGAGCGACTGGCCAATAACAGCATTTTGACTAGTTTTGAACTGGCCAAATCTATTAATTACAGCTATTTTATTTTTTATTTTTTTAAATCAAGACCAATTCATTCATTCACCCCATTGCTGAATATTTAGTATATAAAGCCCTGGGATAAGTGGAGGTTTGCTCAGGTTGAAATATTGTCAGCTCTTCCCCTCAGTTTGTGCCACCCTGAGCAAATTCGCACTTACTCACACACCTTTCATTTGACTCTGTATGCAATCATGCTGACTCCAAAATTCGCCTCTGGTTCTGTCTGAACTCACAGCGAGGGACTAAAAGTCAGGTTTTTGCTGCATCACTTTCAACCATTTGTTTTATAATCTTTCTCTTGCGGTTCCCCCCGGCTACATAAACCTGTAATACTAAATCACTGGAGTACGCCTTTAAGATATGGTTTCTAAGACATTCTCCTTATGAAGTGTGTGATGAACAGACTGAAAAAATAAGACAACTCGTGTGTTATGTGAAATACTGTATCATCTAAACTCTGCAGTTGAGTTAGCAGGTAAAAATTATGTCATTTTTACAACAGCATAAAAGAGTGTAGAGTCTATAGAAGCAGTTGATTGCCTAATCAATAATGTTCCAATTCTGAATGATATTAAGTGATACGATTAGATGAAAGTATATATAACACCACATGGCGGTAACCTTAGCTTTTTCCTCTTTAGCTGCTGTGATGGCAGAAATATCAGCATGGTTGTTCTTTATAAGTGATTCTATCTGGGCCTATTCGACCACAGTAGTTTACAGGGGCTGTGTGCCTGCGTAGTGGAGATGAGCCAGAGTGGAGATAACACTGCACATCCATCTGACTAATTGGCTCTACAGTGCAGGACGAGGGGGAAAAAAAAAAAACCTCTGATTCATAGGGCTTTAAAAATATCTATACTTCTCTATCAGCTTACACTCAAGTCTGAATTTAGAGCCCATTTACCAATTAAAAAATTTGTGGACATTTTGTGTCATTTAGGACATTCTGTCTGCAATGTTGGGTTAAGCCCATGACACAGACTCATTGTGGGCATTTGTTGCATGCTGAGTGTGTATTGTAAAGCAGAAAAGAGATACAAATGTGAAACCCCGGAGCGATGCCACCTCTTGCAGGCTAAAAGCCTTCAGAGAGGGTTTGTACAAAAGAGATTCATGCATATAAGCCGATTATGTTCCCTCCAGAGATGATCATGTAACATTTTATTTTGGGGTGGCCGCGAATTATCCACCAATTATATACACAATGGCATCTAATTAACTATTCATTCATAATTTGCGGCTTCTCTCTATTGTCTTCGATAGGCTTTACCAGGGACATTGGTGGTTTTGGTGTCTCTTTCACACAACTGTGCCCCTGGGGGAATGTCATACACAGGGCTGACATACTATCTCATGACACAGGGTAGACAGTCCTGTCTAGGCCTGTCACACCCCTCTGCATTGCCACCATGGATACCTGTCACAATTTCCACCATCACATGTCACATGGATTCCTGCCACTGTCAATACAGTCCTTTTTCACAGCGGCTCCAGGAAGTGACAGCGGGGTAGTTTGTGGGAAGTTTGATGGCAGTGATGTATATTTGACAGTATCTGCACTGGGCCTTATTTCCGATGTTGGTGGGTGTAATCACTGCGTGCATCATAAGGTGTCCATGTCAGATTAGAGAGAGAGAGGGAAACAACAGAAAAGTGAGTAAATGTGTTTAAACAATATTAATAAGGGAAACTATACTTATTTCTCTCCACTTGCAGAAAACATGATTGTAAGCTTTCATATCCATTTACTCATATCTTCTATGGAGCTGATACATGAAGCTCACATTCAGCTACAGGCTGTTTTCAGAAGCTGCTTCACATAAACTGTTCCTTACCCCTGCACTAGAAAGCTGTAACACATAACATTGTTATAGTCTGAGCACAGAGCATGACAATGAGAGTTTATTGTATTACAGTGGGGAAGATGATTTTTAGATTGCAGTTTTACACATAATTTCGCAACTCTTGCTCTCCATCTCATCATAAACCTATATTTTCTTAAAGTTTATATTACCCTGTATCTTAAACATTACTTTCTCGACAAGACGTTATGTGCAGGGGTATTTTTTCGGTCAGGCACAGTGACTCCATAGTTGAACCGCAAATTGTTGTTTTTACACTCTGGCTTTTGTACAGATTAAACAAGCAAGATTTAACAAATTGAAATGTTGTAAAACCCTCCTCATCCTCCTCAAGCATCAGGTCAGCATCAGTGAAATCGGCTTCAACTAGGAACAGATATGTACCTGTCCCCTAAAGAAAAAGCCCTTGACCTCCCTGTGACTCTAGAGTAATGGAATAATGTCTAGGTGTCCATGCAGACACTTCAGATCTGACTAAGACTCACTTCTCTCTTGCAGGGATCAAGGACTGCACAGTCGATATCCCACAGATGGAGAGGGAACAATGTGATCCATGCAGCCATTGGAGCTTCTTGACTCATTACTGGGAATGGGAGGCCTGGGGTAAATGGGGAGAAGTACAAGGTAAAGAGGTGGCAAATGATCCCACAGCTGTAGGAACAGGAGACGCTGCATTAGCCCTGTAATGATGCACTGAGAGGTTACAGCCTGTAGGAAGCTTTTCATTTCAAAGGGAAGTTAAAGCTGCGGGGACGGCGTGCAGCGTGATACTGAAAAGATCAAAGCAGTATCAGGTATTCACTATAACTGACATGGTGCTTTAGGGTTATTCAATCGTTAGGTCAATAAGAAATTTTGACCTCTGACCTCATCACATAACTTCCATCAATTCATCTGCCACCTGACTGGCACGCCTCATTAAGCTCTGGAGTTGGCTTAATCAGTTTAATGACAATGAAACCATTAAGGAAAATACATGTGCTTGTTTTGCATGTGATTCATCATCCCAAAAAAGCATGCTGTAGTGATGCCATTAGTTTGTCAAGTTGGATGCATTCATTACATTTTGTTTACCACAGCTTCAAATGGAGCAGTACAAGTAGCAGTATGCTTATTAATTACTGAGGCAGCAGACAAATCAGTGCAAGGTTACAGTAAAGTGCAGTGCAAAGATCAGTTGAACAACAGCTGAAACCACTGTGCTTTTATGTCAATGACTCAATATACACACATTTACACACACACACACACACACACAGAGGTGGTACTGTATATACTGAAACAAGTGATCGACCTGCCTGCCAATCATGTGGTTACTCTATGGTGACTGATTGGTTCCACTCAGTGCCCCCACACCATCACTCAGAGGGCGGAGAAACTACCTTCATCAATATTCTTTTTTTTTTCTCATCTATATTCATATCCTCATTCATATTCATCACTGGTTACACACAGCAGATTAGGGAGCTTTGTGTGCATTTCTGCGTATCATGGTTTGAGATGATGAGGTGGAGGACTGTTATGGTGTCACTGAAAGTGACAGTGACACTTTGGGTCTATGGGTTTCTTGAGTTATTCTTGCTAGTTTATGTACACAATTAACAAACAAAACAACATATTTTTTGTTGTTTTTACATTGTTTGCTCATAGTTAAGATGTCAAACATGTTTTTTAAAAAATCAATGCTATTTGCTATATTGCGAGTATTGATTGATTGATTGTCTATTGTGCTCAATACTCAATACTCAATACTGTGCCTTGACTCCTCCCTGTGTAGACAGACAAAGGCCACAGCTGTTGCTGCTGCTCTGCTAATGCTACACTGTCTGTGAAGGCATAGTGTGAGGCTGATGGAAATGTCTTTAGTTATGCAGATATTTGGTCCAAATATATTGGACAAATTGAAAATTGACCTAATGATTTGACACTGGATGGAAATTGAAGGGATCACCATAATTATTACAATTCAGGGACATCAATGTCTCTACCAAATTTGATGGCAAACCATTTAAAATTGTTGAGATAGTCCACCAAAAAACAAAACTATCAACTTCATGGTAGAATTAAAGGAGCTATTAATACGTTTTGCTTTTGCTACATAGCCAACATTAGCATTAACAGCTATTTACAAACCAGTCTTACCAAGAGCTTCAGCCAGTGTTGCATTTACATTACAAGTAGTGCTGCTCAGAGGGCAGCGCTACTTCTTTGGGGCAGACTGGATGCTACAATGACTAAGTATCAGAAAGTGACAAGATGGGCTGACTGGGCCTGGGCTAGCTGCTTAGCATGCTATCTTCAGTAGAGGAAAAGTATGTGATAAAAATAGAAGTAAAACAAGAGGGTTGCTTTCCACATCTGGACAGAGCTAAAAGAATTAAGTTTCACACTGAACTTGCAACGTTTCTTCGAGACAGCTAGTAATGCTAATGTTGGCTATGTAGCAACAGCAAAATCTACAAATAGCCCCTTTAATGCAAAAGCCAGGGATAAGCATTGTCTGGGGAACATGAATGTCATTGTATGTGCCAGCCAGCCCATCCAGTAGTTGTTGAGATATTTCAGTCTAGACCAAAGTGGTGGTCCCACTGACCTACAGACAGCACACTGAAACCCCAATGTTAATGCTAACATGTATAAAAAATAATTATTTTTCAGTTAAGATGCCTCCTTTAAAAAAAAAAAACATTAAAAAAGAGCATACAATGCCAGTCATTCACCACCTGAGAATACGTCAGTGCAGTACATTATCATAGTAAACATCTATCATCATTTATCTTGTGCTCGTGGGTGTAGCAATGATGGCTCCCATAAGTAATTCAACTCTGACTCATGTAGAAGTGCTGTTGTTGTATTCCCCAGTGTTCTGTAACTCTCTGAGTGGAGGAGGGCTTACTATCAGCACAGAGAAAGACCATTCAGTCAAGACTGGACACACTCTCCCTCATCATTCATCACTCCCTGAGAATAATTCACTCAGCTGTCCGACTTTGATTAATAACACTGCAGCCACGTAGAAAGAAAGATCTTGATTCGTTAAAGGTTGTCCAATTAATTTCCCCTTTTCAAAAAAGGTGTGTATGTGTTTTTCTTGGCTGTTCTTTTGTTTAAGTTATATTCCATCCTTGTCACTTCCCTTCTCCTCCCTTTGTGCCTGCTAACAACCTCTCCCCTAATTCCCCCCTCCTTTCTTCCACCTGTACTGTTCATTTTCCTCCAATCAGCCTCTAATTGGTTCACACTATGAAAAAGGCAGAGATAGAACGGTCTGTCATACACACACTCATCACCAGACACGTGTAATGGTGGAGAGAAAACAGAAGTGTGGCTGGTAAAGCTTGTTAAAAATGTACTATTGTGCTCATCACTTTTAATGACTTTGTTCCCTCTCTCCGCATGCTTTGTATCGTAATGCTCTCAATAATAGTTTACCATGTGCCATACTAAATGTCACATCTTGATCCATTGAGACGTTCTTTTAAGTATCTTTGCTCATGAACATACATTCCCTGGGACAGCGCATGCCTTGCTTCTGCGTGTCCTTACCGTGTGTTTGTGTTTGTGCCATGGACAGGGGTAAAATTTATGGTCAAAAACAGACCTAATGAGATGAATGAATAGCTCTTTGTGTCAGCTACACTTCTCCTGTAACTGCTGTAATCAGCAAAAATTCTTTTTTATCAGCTCCACTTACAAAGCCCTCTGTCTTCCTAGGCTCAGCTGAATGATACAGAAAGAAGAATCACTGCTCAGGCAGAGAAACCTTTCTCCAGACACAGGACATGGACAGTTCAGGACACAGTGCTGGGTACAGACTCCTCCTCACAGACTTCAGTATGCCTAACTTCCAGGCTGTACTGTAATGTCCTTTTCTCTGGTTTAGTATGCCCTAACCTGTATGACAAAAGTCGAGTTTGTTCAAAATACCACAGAGTGAATTCTAATGACACATACAATACATTTGACCATATCTCTCAAGTTTTAGTCTCCCAGTATCGGCTTTCCATTCACACAACACTAAATCATATACATAAAATAGTAGATTGTCTTGCTCTGCCATACTTAACAAACCTTATAACCGCCTATGTTCGTTCACATGCTTTAAGATCTCAGCAGACAGACTGCTTTATTTCCAAGAGTTGGAAAGAAATCCTCTGAAGAAAGAGCCTTTTTCTTCCCTGTTCTTTTTCTTTTGTATAAACTCCCACCTGCTGTCAAGGAAGCTGCCCACTTAGTGATTTTCAAATCCAGCAAAAAAACTATTTTTTCTCGCTGTCTTAGGAGTCTGCATAACTTTCTAAATTCAAGGGGATTAATCACACTCTATAGTGCAGCTCAAGCCAGGCATATAGCTATTTTACTATAGCCCTGCTCCAGCCAATGACATTTTCCTCTCCAATTGAGAAAAGTTGGACCCTATACCTCCCTGTAACATAGATTCTGATTTTGTTGCCCTTCTCTCCTGAACTGTTCCAAACAGCTACCTTCTTTGTCCACGCCCTCTAACCCTCCCACCCATCTACCTCAACATGAACTCTGAATGACATAAGACCTAGCTGTCCTTGAATTGCTGCTCCTGAGCTTTTCTACCATGTTTTCTTTTCTCCTTTTCCAATTAGGTGCTAAAGGTCTTTGTGTTTGTTGTTTTTCTTTGTCTTCTTAGAGAGCTTGAGTTAAGATAGAAGCCATTGGTAATGTGCCCAATTAGACACTGAATGGGATATTGGGCAATGTGAATACACTTGATTTGACTTTGCTGAGCAGGGTGTACTCCAATAATAGGGGCAGAGGCAATGATAAATCACAGAGTCTGAACAAGCAGGAAGCACAGAGACAGCTGCTGACTCCTCTGGTCCTCTCCATGATACTTTAAAAAGCCTTGTACCATCTGTGTGGAAAAACACTAGTTATTTTAAATATGAATATCAGGCACAACTGCACACAAACTGCCAACACACTCCGTGGGTGCTGGCAACATGCAAGTCAACTCTGCAAAAGACAAACTAAAAAAGTTTGTCCACACTCTCCTATGGTACACTGACCAAGGAAGTACAAGTGTTGAAGTGTCTTTGGGCAAAATTGAGAATCCATACACTGCAGCAACTCTCTTGCTTTTCTCTTTATGATAAAGGGGCAGACTCAGTTTTTATTGGTGCAGATAAATGTAACTCCATCCCTCCATCGACATAGGCATGCATGCAAAGTTGTGTGACCTTTCTTCATGACATTGTTACCAACACACTGCATGGCTTAAGGTGTATATGTCGACATTATCAGTGAATGTTAAGTTTGACGGCGGTTAGTGTATCCAAGGCATAGCTGTATTCATTACAGGCAATTGTAAAACATGCCACTCATCCTCTAAAACACATTCCCATAATCTGTTTAAATAATATCATCTTGTATCATATTAGATGACATGCAAATACAGACTGTTGGGCCTACTGGACAAAATGAGTAATTAGTTTAATATAAAACGATGTTATTTAAATGATCAATGTGGTGTCGTGGAACAAGAATGAACCTGAGAGCCCGAATGAGTGTAAGAAATACAAATGATTCAATTTTCCTTTTAAAGTTTAAATGTACTTAAACAGAAATGCATTAAACTGATGAAAGCCCCTTTGTGCTTGTACATTGGTTTCTTTCCACCAAAGTACTAATTTCTGCAGTCACATAGTAATAACACTGAAAAACAATTCCATTTAAAATCCACTCTCATATACTTTCATTATGCCAAAAACAATACACAACGATTTTACTCTGTCCTTAGAGAGAAAGGAAATTGTTAGTGCTTTCTCAGCTTGTTTTGCTTTGTTCCCTCCTTTTTCTCCTCTTAGCTCTTGTTTGCTCTGCAGCAGGAGGAAGCATCTGATTAAAAACACAATCAGCACGACGGCAGGCCCCGCACCTTCTAATCAAACTGTAATGGGAGTTTACCATGCATTATCTCTGACTGGGATTTAATGAGACTTTAGCATGCATTATCGCAAAGTGAAATTTAATAGCAGTATCCAGGGGGCATTTGTGATCCCATCTGTATCTCTTCACCAAGTCTGAGTCAGAGGAAACAACAGCAGGAAAGGTGAGGCCAAACTTGTCTTGAGCTCCAGAGTGGGCTTGGATACATCCCTGCAACAGATGTTTAGCCTATGTTTGCTGTCGGGCCTGGGATGACTTTCCATCTGTTTCCTTTGCCCTTGTATGTTTATTTGGAAAATGAACGCGGCGCAGTGAGCAAAGAGCCTGTCCTTCAACCACTGTAGAAGGCCCCGGTATGAGCCCCTTTGGCAGCAAATATCACCCCGCTGCGGTGTCCTTGAACAAAACTGTGAATCCTGTGCAGCTCCAGGGACACAGTAAAGTAGCTGATGGGGATAAAAGAACCTCTTTCCTCTGGTGATCAATAGATTTTCTTAGAAAACTCTTTCATTATAGTTCTAACATATTATATAATCTACAAAAATAAATGAACCAAACTGAAAAAAATTATTCTTCAGTAGAAAAGCTGACACAGACCTCTCCCGCTATCATTACACCGTCCTTTTTCAGGTCAAGTATAATAACAAAAAAAAAAAAGATTTAGAGATCAGATCGTCTCAGATCTAACTGATTTTTCAAAATGCTGAACTTTCTTTGCAGTTGTGGAAAACAGGAAATGTACCAGGTTTCACATTCTTTCATTGCTGCCATGTTCTATACACAATACAACTGTTACTACAGTAGTAGTTCTTTTATAGTAAGCACATGTCATCCCATGCAGCACAGAGTGTGCTGTGGGACACATTGTTGTTGACAGAGACTGGAAAAGGCCACATGTTGAACACATGTGACAAAATGACCTCTGGAGTGAAGAGCCTGCTCCTCTGGTCAAAGCTGTGGTGGAAACAATTGATGAATAATTGATTTTACTCTAATGGGTGAATTGGTATTTGTGTGTGTGTGTGTGTGTGAGAGAGAGAGAGAGAAAGAGAGAGAGAAAGACAGACAGAGAGAGAGAGTGATTCACTGTGTTCTTGTTGATAATCACTGTACTGTACCTTACATGACAAAACTATATCTCCATGATAATTTGTTATGTGTTTCCTTCTTTAATATTTAATTTGAGTCTTTTAAATAAAAACAAAAATGAATCATTGTGACGAGGTGCAATTTTTCCTGCCCTCTGCACGTCTCCTGTTTGTGTTTTCCATGTTACAGTGTATTCAGACACCTCTGCTGTGCATTAAGAATGACAGGAAAGTCATCACCTCAGCCTGTCCATAGGTTCACCACTGACATTTTTCCTGCAAACCTAATTAACAATATCACCCGCAATCCCTTGAACGCATGACAAGCAGCCAGGAGGGGAGTGTGGAAGTATTAATATTTATGGCTCCATTCAGTAGTGAACAGAGAAATTGACTAAATTAGCAAGTCTAATGCTTTGCAATGCTGTAATCCATTGCAAGGGGGGAAAATTGATACTATCCACTATCCAAATCATCGGTGGAGTGCTGCCATCAGGTTTGATTTTAGAGCTGAGAGGTTCTGTTTTGTTATGCCTTCCTTGTGCTGTGCTGCACAGTCAGAATGCAATGTGCCTGATGAAGCTGTATATGCTACAGATGGTTAGGGCATCTGCATTATGGCATTCGTCTCTTTCTCTGCCTCTCCTCCTGTCTCATTCTCCATCCTACAAACTTTTAATGAGTCATAATCTGTGTACGGCAGTGATTAGATTTAATGAGGTGCCAACAACCTTGGGTTGACTCGACTCAGCTGCAGCATGCTCACTAATTTGTGATAGAGCACAACCAAGCCTTGCACCTCATGACACGAGCACCATGTGTTCACCAAGTGAATCCAGGATTAAGGCTCTCAGAGTGTGTTTTTTATTTTTGCTTTTTTTTATTTTATTTTAAGGCTGGTGTAATTGACAGGGATGCCAAGTCTCGATTGCAAAGTGCGAAAAGGAGAAACTTTCATATTAGTATTCTGTAGTCAAATTTTGTTCTTGCAGCTTCCCAGGAGTCACAGATTCTCAAAGATATCAGAGATGGCTGTGAAGATGGAGAAAAGAAATGTGGATCTCTGAAGGGGGGAATCCAGGGACTAGTCACAGAGAGACAAAAGAGAATTTCTGATTTATTACTGCCATCACATACAGTTGCTGTATTAATCAAATTACAAAAATTGTAATATCTCATGTAGCCTATGTTGAATTTATTTTGCATTAAACTCTTTGATAGTTAGTCAGATGCTTTTCTTGGAGAAGATGAATTATCTGTCTCCAATAAAATATCCTGTAATGCATTGTTTTATTCTTTTTTTTTTTTGTCAAGATAAAACATGCCCTCTTCAATTATTGTGACTTCTGTTACCCAAGATTCATTCATGCATTTCTCACAGAGAAATGTAAATCACCCAGTGGAGATTTATGACTCAAGACACCAGAGAATCAACAAGCAACAATAAAACACCTCCTGTGTAAACACTGATTAAAGCCGCTAATCAGATGTAATCTGGCTCCGCATTTCTTTTGTCATCTGACCGACTAAGAGACATACTGTCAAAGTCATCAAACTAGTGCGGTGCAGCTTCATTGGGATGGCTGAGTCAAAAGGCCTTGTCACACTGTCTGCTCAGACAAGCTATTGCCTTAACGTTGCACTTGACAAACCGGTCCTTGTCAGGCCATAGGGCGGTGTGCTGAGTGCTGCCTTTCCACCAGTAATGAGCTACTTTAGCGGATCAGCTATAAGTGCATGTTTTCAGTGGCATGGGCGCGCGCACATACACACACACACACACACACACACACACACATATAGACACTTACACGCAAACAGAGCGTTGCCATGATCTTCCTGTCCTTGATCTGGGTCATACTCTCAGCAGTTGAGATGGGCTCTCATTAGTGTGTGTGTGTGTGTATGTGTGTGTGTGTGTGTGTGTTTGCCCATATGCACTCACCATGCGTGCTAGTTAGCTTCTGCAGCACCACAATGAAAGCACTAGAAATGCGGCTTCTCTGTTGTTAAGTTGATCTGGTATAATGCAGTGACAAGCAGCAGGGATAGGAACATCGCAGCTTTGAATAATAGCAGAAAGGATAATGATACAATATATAGAATCCTAGAGTTTTACACTTGTATTTCTTAGTGTAAGTGCAGCATAATGCATTTTGTTCATCATCCCCCACCTCTCAGTGTCCACAGTGTTTTTCTCAGGTACATAGAAGCTTTTGAATAGAGGTAGAATATAAAAAAAGAAGAGGTAAAACCACAGAATCATAAAAATGGTCCATAAACCTCTTACATTTAACTTTTACTGCGCCTCATTAAAACCAATAAACCACAAAGATGAAGTACAAAACTTGCATGGTGTAATTGCTAGATTTAATGATCAATAAATGTGTGTACTGTAAGGAGAGTGAACGTCTTTTTGTTACTACCTCCAAAACATAAAATGGAGTGTAAACAGACAGACTGGAATTTCAGTGACGACTAGCAGGTGATTCGATATGAACACAAATTTTGCTTTTCCAAGGAATTAGGTGATACGTTTGGGATAGAAGTTCATAGAGTGTGGAGAAAAAGGCTCTACTTTGGTTTATGACTAAACACTTTCAAAATTAATGATGTTTCCATTTACCTCAGGTGCACAAACATTGGCATGTTAACACACTAAAATAGGGTGGTTAATATGGTATGCATCATACCTGCTTATAAGAGGCATGTTAGCATTTTTGGCCAGGTGTCTTGTAAAACACACACTTTATCTCAAAAGAGCCTGACATTTGCATTTAACTTTGAGTACCACTGTGCCTAAATACAGCCTCAGAGCCACTAACGTTGCTTGAGACCCTTAGTCTCTTTATAGCCTCTGCTCTGTGTATGTGTACCACCTCTACAAAAAGATCAAAGAGAGATTAAATACGTTAAATAAAAAAGCATTGTGGGATCTTATCTGAGGCTCGGGAGGAGCAGTACACACAAGAAATGAGGTACAGGAATTATATCAGGTTACACAACCATCAGAGAAATAGGGGAGTCATCCAAAGAGCAAGTAGATTTACATTCTAACCAACGACTATAACACAATTCCTCTCAACAGTTCATTCTGTTTGGGCGGATTATAAACATGCTCTTGGCAATGTATGTACTGCCATTTACCTACTCCTTCATTGTCAAATGAGCCCAACCTCCTCTCTATCCTCTCTTCTTACGAGACCAGTCATCTATCTCTCTCTGACTCATTCGCTCAAATGGGAACCATTCCTCCTTATTCACCCAATGGAGAGATTACAGGCCGGAACAGATGAGATGAAGCACGCAGCGGTGCTGAGATATGGACCTACAGTCTTCAGAAGACAGGGAAGGGGAGGATGACATTGTGCTTATGTGCAGAAAATCTCTGTTAAGTGTGTCATAGTTTTAATGCCAGATCTCGCTTAAAGGAAAATAGAATGATTCTTAGACAGATTATTAACATTATTATGGTATTCACAAAGCCAAGATAGTTTCAAAAGCCAAACAATAAGCCAGCACAGTGCCCTTGTTGCCATGTCCTTGCAGGAGCAGCCAAACCCACTGATTAATGATCCAGGAGTAAGAAACACACACAAAGGCAAGCAGGTACTTTGGGAATCAATTCATCACACTTTATTTTGTGTGACCCCGGCTGATGTAGTGGCTACAGAGCAGCACAATACGTTCTCAGCACAAATGTATGAGTGTAGTATAGAACATGTACACTCACACACTCACACACACACACACACACACACACACACACACACACACACACACAATAGCCTTAGCAGATGACATACCCCTGCTACGATCTCCAAACGATCATTTCTACCGGGGCTTTATTAGGAAGAGTATGAGTGAGGAGAGATTGAGGAAAACTAGGTGTTTGTTTATGTGTGTGTGCACAAGTGTGAATACAATCTATAAGGATGCGTTTTAATTATGAGGAAGGTTTTCTTACTGTTTCACTTACATTTCTTCATTCATTCTGGATATAACTGAGTCCAATAATGCATCAGGCTACAGCACAACAGGGTGAAGGACATGTTTGGGTTACCCCATGCTATGTTTAGACATACTGAGGATGCTTCATTAGGAAGTTGCTAGTGAGGTCACTAGGCCATCCCTCTGAAGGCTTGCAGATGCTGGTTGAACTGGTCAGCACTTTCTTTGGCTGTAAGGAGCTGCTTTTCACACCACTGAACCAGAGCCTGCTGCAACATCTCCACACGGACGCCCTCAAACCGCACAATCTGGAAGAAACACATCACATGCATGTAAACACACACAGTAAAGGTCATGACAACAAACAGGATGCTGCACAATAAGCTTGAGGTGGGGAGTGGGGAGGCAGGTAAGCCAGGTGGAAACAGGGATTCCAGTTTTTAAATTGGATGTTTTACCTCCTTTTTAGCGACACCACAAATGTGATCGAACTCCGTCTCTGCCGCTTTCTTCACCTCCTCCATCTGATGAATGTGGAGCGCATGCCATCATTATTACATACTTGGTCTTAATCAGACTTAATATACAGATTATACTTGCATCGAATGTCTTCTCGTCATCTTTCGTCTTAGCTGTCTAGCCCCTACTACTGAATCTTATCGGCAGAGCGTTACTGACACCTGCTGGTCACATAACAGGATGTGCACGCTGTACTCGGGCGCAGACACTCACAGCAGTCTTCTTCACAGGTTTGGCCTTCTCTGCGTTCCTCCTGGCAGTCTCTAACTCCACCAGCTTACAGGTTCTCCTGAACAGCATTTCCTGCATTGGACATAATAATCATGTTACATTATTAGTCTTTCAGTCTTTATTTCAATCGACGGCCGGGATTCAAGGTACATGGAGAGCCACTGTACATATGATTAACATAAACTACCTTTAGAACTACAAAACACACCTTCTCTGCCTCCTGGTAGCGTGACTCCAGGTCTAGGCCCAGCCCAAGGGTGTTCACATTGTTCTCAGCAACACTCATCATATTTTTCTGCTCACAAACAAGCAAATTATCTGCAGATGATTAGTGATGGTCCATCACGATGTGAATCTATTTCTGTTAAAAAGGACAAACAACTTACCTTCATAGATTCAAAGACTTCAGATAATTTCACACAGATCCTGCGAGGAAAAAAAAGTGTTTTTATAATTTGTATAATCAAACCAACTTATTACAACTTGTATGCAACGTTAAGAGGCATTAACTTTAAGAACATGTGATATGGGTGTGTGACCAATACAAATATGGTCTAACCTAGAAAAATCCTGTTTGTCAGGATCCTCCCCTGCTTCCACACAGAGATGCAGAGCAGCTGAGAAGTGCCCACAGGCCACTGCTATTTCTGCAAACAACCACAACATGACACACACAGTAACATCAGACTTGGCACAGATGGATGTGGTATAGTGATGTGGTAGAACATTAATACATGAATCCATATCCCATATTAACTGTTGAGTTTGAACACACAAATGACACCAGTGAATTACAACCAATGATCTCTCTGTCTGTTTTCACAGGGGACTTTTACAAATGAAGCATGTTTCTTACTCTGCTGGGTCAGCACCACATCCAGGAATCTCTGCAAGGAAAATGAAATTTCAAAAGTCAAACAGGACAATGTGTATCTGGTCGTATGGGCGAAGGTAAAAGGACAGAAGACGAACACTCATAAAGACAAACAACAACCTCGGCTGCGCTCTTTGTGTAGCCAGTTAGGATGAGGTTCTGGTCACGTTCAGTTTGGAAGAACTCATCCACATCCTGCGAATGCAAGCCATTACTGCATTAAAACTTCACATACAGGTGTAGAGGCTGTAAATTCTGTCTGCATGAGTCCCAGTTGTGTACCTTATGGCCTTCTTTCCTCATCCCTTCCACAGCTTGACTCAGCCGGTTGAAAATGTTTTTCCTTACTCTTTGTCTGCCTGGAGGCTGCACACAAATACACCAATAAGCTCCAACTTTTTCAAGTTAATACTGTTTAAGCGCAGTATGTACAGTATATGAAATCATCCAAACATGAGTGGAGGACTTACAGACGGATACACTGTCTTTGAGACACAATACAATGTGAAAGTCAGAGAAAATCTTGCCTCAGCTTCATCACATCAGATATAAAGTGTTTATTAGTGTTACAAAGTGTGTGATTACACGCACGCACACACACACACACACACACACACACACACACACACACACACACACACACACACACACACACACACTCTTGGAACATCCAAAGACATTTTTGGCCTGTGCCACTAAGAGACTGCTAATGCTTGATATACAGCATTCCAGACTTGATGAGGCTGATGCAGTCAGAAAGGAAAGACCTGTATCATCATCAGGACTTGAAACATGTCCAACAGTGACATAAACTCTGACTTAAACACAGCAAAGAGGATTACTCAGTGTACGTGTGTGTGTGTGTGTGTGTGTGTGTGTGTGTGTGTGTGTGTGTGTCTACTTGAATACATACAGATAAATGCATACTAGTAGTAATAGTATTCATAATATATTTGTAATGCAGAGTTGAAATGACGAATGGCTTAGTAAAGACAAAGTTTTTCCTATCAAAATAATGCTAAACTGATATCATTTATATGTAAATGACCCTTCCCTTGTTAAGGGCTATAGTGTGACAACAGGAACATTAATAATATTCTTCTAAAACAAAGTTGTTTGGAAAGTGCCTTTTTTTCGACTCAAGCACCGACACTGTGAGGTCTTGTTTACTCTTTGGTGTTATTCAAACCCGGCAGGCTGAGAGCTTGTACTCTTATTTCTTTTGTGGAGTTCACTTCACCACCTGGTCCCTTTTGAAAATTTCAAAGCACTGATTTTGTGACACTTCACCAGCTTGTTTCGTTCTTCCATTTTTT
Organism: Seriola aureovittata; assembly: GCF_021018895.1. Taxonomy (NCBI): domain Eukaryota; kingdom Metazoa; phylum Chordata; class Actinopteri; order Carangiformes; family Carangidae; genus Seriola; species Seriola aureovittata. The sequence goes on along the minus strand of NC_079365.1, from coordinate 13,866,541 downwards.
TTTTTTTATCTACAGACAAAAGTACTTTTACAACTGTGTGCCTTCTTCAAAGTCCACAGTCCAACAGTGAAAGCGAGCCCATTTAAACGGTTCTTCCAGCTGTGGCCATCATTTTCCATGGTTTTTCATTTTGCCAGATTTTTTGCAGACAGAGTCTGTGTATGTTTTGCTCAGAATCCCAAAACCTGCAGCCCGCCAGTCACATGCAACCAGCTGTGACAGTAGGCCAGCATTGTTTCCATCTTTTTGAGTCTGTGTGAGGGTCTGCTTTAAGGTGGGTGTGTGTCTGTGTGTGTCATCAAGGCAAAATATGGTCCCGGAGACATCTACTGTACTGTGAGGTTAACTTTGAGGTTAAACACAGTCACAGGGCACATTTCTTAGGGCAACTTCAGAAGAACCTTCTGAAGGTTTGGTGTGTGGGCTACAGGCAGAAACTCACTATAATTCTACACTGCAGACCATCTCATTTGGGGTGAAGTGCAGGTGCAGATCATTGGCCTTCACTCCTCCATATATCTGGAGGGTGCCATAATGGTCACATGAATCTCTTTATTCTCTCTTCTGAAACAATGTTGGTGAACGTTTAACCATTTACTACCCTTCCCTCTCATAAAATCACGTTGCACATAACATTAAATTCTTTCTTTTTACTGGTGCTAATTGTAAAAAAAAAAAAAAAAAAAGAAAAGAAAAGAAAAGAAAGGAGAATAGAAGTAAAAAGCTGTTTATCTGTGTCCACTTACATCTGTGCTAGTGAGGAAGATCTCCACAGCTTTAATTTTGTTGAGGATGCTGTGTGAAGCAACCTGCCGGAGGAAAGTCTCCAATGCTTTACAGTACGGCTGCCACTCTCCCAAGCCAAGGAAACCTGCAGGGAAGCATTCAACATTTTCACCACAACACTGAATAACTCACTCAACACTGTACAACAGAACTGACACTGAAATTTCATTTGTTGTATTTATATATATATATATATATATATATATATACTTATTTTTTTTGTGCAGATGTACTCACCAAGCTGTTTCATGACCTTGGCAGATGCATTCACCTGAGCCTTTGCCGGAACAGGAGGAAACTTGAAGGGAAAAAGGGAGTACAACTCTATTAAAGCCCATGTTGTTTTTCAAAGTATGATTTATTCTATTGTTTAGTCAAAACTTTCTTTCATTAGGTGCTTGGCACTGGAGACTTAAATAGGTTAATGGTTTTTTGAAATATGCTGTGCTTGGAGGTACAGCATGGACACAATATGAACCTTAAGGATCTTTGATATCACACAGTGTGTGCTTGTGTAATACATCACAAACTCTGCTCTGCTACATATAAACTCTCGCGTCACTGTGTAAAGGAAGTAAAATACTTCCTGATATGAATCTGCTGCATTTTCTTTGAAAAAAAAAAAAAATGATCTGAAGTAAAAGCTTCTGCTTCATTTTCTAAAGTTCTGGGGAAGCTGGCAGGATGACAGCACTAAGATCTGAAAAGCATGAGTAAAGTAGGAAAAAAGAGGAAGCGTCTGAAAAGCAACAAACTGCTCCCCAGAATTTGGACGACTGTAGCACATTTTCAAACCGCTGTTACGTACGTATGTGGTAAACATTGTAGTTTGTGATTTTCTCAGTCACAAAAGCACTGTGTTTCAAGACTGCATAATTTTAAGTTATAATTTTCAGTTATCACTTTCAATTTGTAAAGAAGGCAGTTCAATCTATAAAACAAAGAACAATAGATCACTGACTGAGCCACCAAGACAACCCACAACTAATTTAGTTGACCCATTAACTGTGTGTCCAGTCAAGTGGAATAAAAAACTGAGTGCAGATGTATTAAAGTACTGACTATGACTCCCTGTAACCCAGGCACGTCCTCCTCAGAAAACAGGTGCTGCTGCAGCCATTCAAAATCCTCATAGGTCCGGACCACATGGTACTCCCCTGTCCCAGACAGCTGGCACACACAGGAGAGAGCAGTTTGAGCAGTTTGTAATATCAGTTCAAGCATGCCAACTGACCTATCCTTGTGGTTTGCGGTATTAATCTAGATCTAATGTTTTCAATTCTTGCAACAAATAACAAGTAAATGAATCTTTTTCTCACCTTTTGAGAAACAATCAGAAAGGTAAGTGTGTCCCCGTCTTTCAGCGCCTCCGTTACCTTGATGTTATGACCATGGACACTCAGAGGAGGTGTCACTTCTTGGACCTCTTGCTGTAATAAAAAAATGTTGCTGTTAATATTATGAATACAATAGCTGGGAGTAAATTCACATTATTATGTTAACTAAATTTAAAGGGAAGAAAAAACTGTAACTGTTCATACTGTATATACGGATGCCTGCCTGGAGTAAAAGTCACATGATACTCAGAGGTTGTCAAAAACAACAACATTTTCAGACATACTTACCATCATTGTCAAGATTGTAAGTTAATGTTTCCAGTCTGTCTTTTATCTGCTTTGTAGAAATCTTAAATCTCCTTTTATCTCGATAAAAGTGCATAAAGCTGCAAAGCTCTTTTGTCTTATGTAGGCTTTAGTGCGTTCACACTCCAACTGCTGAGAAGGCACAGGATATCCTCTGGGTCAAAGTGCACACTGGTCCTGAGAGAAATGGAGTAAAACAGTGCCAAATCTAAAGTGCTGGCTCAGGGAAAAAGATGAGTAAATGGTGTGTTAGCCAGTAACTCTGTACCTTCGACACACCCACATAGGAAAAGTGGCATAACGGTCCAATCAGTTGCCCAGCTGTCAGCCTTACAACCTCACAAGCCTGTAAACAACCGCTGAACTTACAAGTGATGCCATAAAAGACGCACAGTACAAGGCATGAGTAAACAATTTAATATGGAGACTTTGTTATCAATAGAAGACAATATATTAATACATAATAGTCGTGCATTATACAGGACAAAGAAATTACATATCTAGTAGTGGTGCTCCTCCTCATTTTCATCCCCATCCCCAAAATAAAAGTTGAAGCCGGGGTCATCGAAACTGTAATAGTCATATGGATCATCCTCATCCTCCCAATCCTGATGAAAGCTCCAGTGGAAGTGTGGCTCCTCCACAAAGGGACTATCATCAAAGTCATGGAAGAAGTCTGAGAAACTGAAGTGGAAGTTTGTCTCATCCTCATCCTCAGCATCAACAGAGACCTCGTTTTTTACAAAAGCCTCATGGCCCACACTGTCATAGAGCCTCCTCTTCTCCTTGTTGGAAAGCACGGTGTAGGCTGGAGGAGGAGTTAGACAGTGAATGTACACTCAGGTGTGAGTTCATTAGGTACACCTAGCTAAAACAACCATGGTTACAATTTTCAGTTTTGTATTATTTGGCTGTATAACGTGTTTCTAATACTTGCCACCACATTTATATCAGGAGTAAACTAAATATTGGAAAAACCAATATAACACCACCACCACAAATTACACTACACTGCTAAAGCAGTCTAAAAAACACTGAACATTATAAAGCCCTCATGAAGGTAGGATTTATTGCAGGGCTGTTGTATTAGACTACATCAGTATTAGCTAAGGTACTAAAGAAAATGGCAACTGGGAGTATTAATGGAGCCATATTAATAGAATAAAGAAATGATCTATTTTGAAAGTGAAAATTGCAAATGATTTCATTGTGTAGATTACATATACAATGTAGATTACACAGGAAAGTACAGTGTGTTGCAGGCGTGTTTTACCTTCAGCAATCTCTCTGAAAGTCTTCTCTGCGTCGGCGCTCTTGTTCTTATCGGGGTGGTGCTTTATGGCCAGTTTGCGGAAAGCCTTTTTTATCTGGCTGTCAGTTGCTGTTGACTCAATACTGAGGGTATCGTAGTAATTTCTGTTGGTCTCTGAGGCAGCGGGCACGGCTTCAGATAAGCAGAGCAGCAGGACCACGCAGGCTTGCATCCAGTGGAGAAGACCTTGCACCACTGCCATGTTGAGCGTCTGAGCACAGATGAGGAACTCAAACTCTTACACAAAACAGTTTATCTTGTGCGGCAGCTACCTTGCGGTTTAACAGCTTATCTCCATATGTACATAAAACTATCCAGTGACTGCTCTACACATCAGCAGTAACAACACTCAGCAGGGCTAGAGCTAGGCTTCTGTTTCTACCACAGGTACACAGAATTTAGTTAACTAAAGATGTTACGCCTATTTCAGCCAAACTACGTACAAAAACGTGGCAAAGGCGCATCAAAGTAAATGTGACCTCGTTCGTGGCTATTCTCGGTGTTAACTTACCTTGTTTTGGCGATACTGTCGCTAATACATCCACATTTACAACGTGTATTTATTATTTCCTTGTATAAAAAGAAAATGACAACAAACTTAAAACATACTTGGGTGTCATCCACCACTTTCACCACTAGAGGGTAGCAAACAGCAGCTCGAGGAAAAAGGAGAAGAAGAGGGTTGTCTTCTTCGTTGGTAGTGAAAGACAGATCGAGAAATTTGGTAAACAGCACCGAGGCCTAGAGGAATTACCAAAATAATACAGGCCTGGTTTCTGTTGTTGGCAGAAATACCTGTATAGGTTTCAGTGAATCAGAGTGAGGCGTTTCTATATGGGAGCCACTCAGCTGGAACCTACTCCTGGCTTATGTTTGGTAAGACAACATTAGAATTTAGCCGAGCTGTGTAACGATCGTTAGCTAATATTAGCTAGCCAGAGAGCCCGACGGTCTCGTTGCAACGTTTTAGACTTATTCAGAAATATGATATGTCCGGGTGTTTCTTTATTTACCATCTGTCACCATTTGTGTTTATTTCAGTATCGTGTGGTGTGAATGCAATGCTTAATTCGTGTTGTTTTACCAAAACATTTTCTGGTTGTTTATTCTTGGTAAATCATAGAGACCCCAAGACGCTGGGATTTCAGGCACTACAAACCCAAGAACCCAAGATACAAAGCCGAGCTAGATCCTGACCAAATACAGACACTGTGACCACAGTGTGACCACAGGAGTCCTGACTACCAAAAGAGCGAAGAGTCTGTTGTCACTGCAAGACAGGTGAGGTAGAGGCAGAGATGCACGTCCTCTTAAAATGTGACAAATAATAATGTTATCAGAGTGGAATACTTTAAGAAGTTGATTTGTTCATTCCAAACTTCACAGGGCCAGATATGAGTGAAAAGCTCCAGTTTATATCAGGAGAGAGACATGCAGCATACTTTACTGCACAATATGTGACTGCAACCTGAAGAACACATAATTAAAACAGCATCACTGAATGTGATAAACATCTTTACTTGGCTTATTATACACATGGAACAGACACAAATTGTACTTTACCTGATGCTTTGGCAATATTGTTCACCGGACATTGGAAAAAAACGTGAATTGAAATTGACTGATGCTCATTCTCCAGTTAACACACCAGTGCTACTTATTTACCAACTCTCACATCCTTACATAATCATCACAATTGCAATAAACAGATACACAAAGCAATTCAACATCGTGTAAGCTTACACAACAACACACATATATAAACTCCTATAATAGGCCTTCAGTCTAGCACAGTACTGCTACCCTCGCTTGTGCATTCGTTCACTAAAACATTATAACAAACATCCTACATTCATTCTACCAGACAAAGAAAACATTCATCCATATACAGATATTTGGAGGGTGTGTCCGTTGGACCGTTGCTAGGGCCATGTGGTTTCAATGAAAAGAAGGTTTATATTTTTACTTCTATATATGATCTCTATCTCCTTTGCCCCCTTCGTGAGCCACACCGGGTCTTGGTGACCCAGCCAGGGTGTTGTTACAAAACTTAAAGGTGTGGTGTCATGGTATATTGTTTTTCCAAGACATTGCTCATCCTAGTGCACTTCAGGTATCTCATGAGAGCCACTTGCTTGCTACATAGCTTAGTTTTAATGATATCAAACAAACTTTGATAAACTGTACTGTTGATGGCCACATTGTTTGGCCATCATCCGGAAGAAGGTCTGCCCACCCTCTGGTGTCTGGAGCATTGGACCTCAGGTGTCACCAACACCCCATTCCTCCAATCAACAGATTAGCCGTCGCCACAGGATGAAACCCCCATTTGCTGCACCTTATACTTATGCTGAGTCACAAACTTACATATGCATGTGTGATTTTCCATCATTTTCTAAACACCATGTATTGTGTGTTTCAAAGCAACATGTGTTATAAGTGATAACATTCCTATCTCTCATCTGCCAACTAAGGGTATCAGAGTGTGACTGAATGCACATTGCCTGGCAATGTTCAGAAATGTTCTAGGAGCTCAGATTTGTTGTTCCTCTGGCATTGTTGAGTTTCTACTTAGTTTCCTGTTTTTCCCCAAAGGTTTTCCTATTTTCATATGCTCATACACCTTTTCCTTACCCTCCAGCAGCTGGGGGCCGAGTATGAGGTTATACAGCTAAAAACAATACAGAATACAGTGAACATCAGAATACATGTATAATTTCCTAGCAGAAGCCATTTATATCTACAGCAAATGCATTTTCTTCCCACACAATGTACTGTTCTGGTTTAACCGTAACGTTACACCCTTCGCTGTCATTTTTCATATCTTTATGTATTTCAATAACACATATTTCAACTTGGCTTTGTTTTTTTTCTCTTGCAGACCTTTGAATAGCAGACTTCACTACTCAAAGGCAAAAACAATTCATGATTTCTTTACCTGTGTAAGTGACTATTTGCCAGGTCACGGCAGCCCCCCCCCATATTCATGAGATGAGTGCAATTTTCTCCTTGAGCTGGGCCGAGCGCCATGCCTGACCGGGACAGTTCCTACCTGTCAGGTGGTGGTGGCAGCAGTGGTAGTCTGGGTGAGGAAGGAGGACCTGGGTCTGGTTTGGTGGGGGGCTCGGCAGAGGGCAGAGGGGGTTCAGGAGGAAGTGTTGGAGGAAACATCTCTGGCTCTGGGAGCATGGGGGGAGGAGGGGCACTTGGAAACGGCAGCAGTTGTGGGAACGGTGGAGGTGGGGGACAGGGTTCAGGACTGGCGTTGGACGGTGTCTGCAGGGACTTCATACGCAATGTCTGCAAGAGAGGGAAACGCTGCCGCTTTAGACACCCAGACTTTAATGAGGTGCCGGATTTAGGAGTGCAAAAGAATGAGTTCATCTTTTGTCATGATCATCAGAATAAGGAGTGTATGCGCTCCAACTGCCGCTTTGTCCATGGATCTAAAGAGGACGAGGACCACTACAAGAAAACAGGAGAGTTACCCCTCAGATTGAGAGGGAAGGTTGCAGCTCGACTTGGCCTGTCCCCCATGGATCTCCCCCATAGCCGTGGGGAGGTCCCTATCTGCAGAGACTTCCTGACGGGAGAGTGCCAGAGGGGCAACAAATGTAAATTTCGCCATGTCAAAAAAGACTACGAATATGAGCCTTCCAGGGTTGGAGTGGGTGGTGTTATAGGGCCAGGCGCCAGTGGAATGGTGAATCCTGGGGGAGGGATGGGTGTTGGCGGAGGAGGTACCTGTGGAGGAATACAGGGACTCGTGGGAAGTGGAGGTGGGAGTAATATAATGGGGATAGGCTGTCCCAGCTTGGGTGGTTGCAGAGATCCAGGTATCTCAGGAATAGGGGGAGTAGGTGGAGGTGGAATGAGTGGTTGTCTGTCGATAAGTTCTTCAGGACAGCGACGTTATGACAGGAGCGCTTGCTCAGTGTATGACCCTCTACTTGAGAATGGGCTGTTTGATGCTGGTGCCCTGGAAGCCTCGATGGACCACACTGCTCTACAGTTGAAGAGGCGGCGGCTGGAGGGACTGCGCCTGGCAGATGGGAGCGGAGGTGGACACTATGAGCTAGGAATTCAAGCCACCTTGCCGTCACGTCCTCTGGAGTACAGGTTCCTGGAGGAAGAAAACTCCCTGCTGAGGAAGAGAGTGGAAGAGTTGAAGAAGCAGGTTAGGATGAGAGATGGGAAAAACCAAGCGTTATTTGGAACTTAAACAAAATAAATAATTTTAGATCTCTGAGAAATCCTTAAAATCATACATGACTAGTTAGCCTTTCCCTCATGAACACATAGCACTTATAATACAGACAAATGTAAACACGTTTGTATTTATTTTCTAGTATGTTTTGTCTTTTTAACAACTAATACCAGATATGACTGTGTGCAAAATGACAGGTACATTTAACAGTATAATGTTATGCAATACAATCTGTTAACAAAGTTGTAACAAATAATTGAATTTTATCAGCTCAGCAATGGCAGCTGTTGAATCAGATTGCAGTATACTGCCAAATGGAACTGTTACTTGGTACACTAATATGGTCTTTTCACATGAGTATCATGTGAAAGGTCGATTAAGCAATAGGTTGTCACTTGAGTTTTTCACTCTCATGAGTATGAGCATAAGAAAACATTGATTGCTTAGATTTAGTTATTGACTAGTGTTAGTCCCTGTATTTAAAATGCATATCAATTCACCATTTCAGAGTGATAGCAGCTTCTAAACAAAATAAGAGTTTAATATGGACCAAACAGTGATTCTCAGGACTATGAGAAAGTTTTATTTGCACATAAAACAAAGTTTGTAGAGTTAATGTGAAGAGGCAGCTGAGAGATTATTGCTGTAATGAATGCATGAAACTTATTTATCAAAGGTTTAAGGCTGTTTACCATTTTGGAGTCTGGCACACAGACATTTTTTTCTTTTCTAATCAATGTCTTTTGTTTCTCAGGTTTCAAATCTCATTGCCACAAATGAGGTTCTTCTGGAGCAGAACGCCCAGTTCCGAAGCCAGGCCAAGGTGATGACGCTGTCTTCCACTCCTGCACCCACTGAGCAGAGTCTGGCGCCCCCTGTGGGTGCAGTAAGTTCCTACAATCATAGCATCGCCCAGACTCACACCACCCTGAGCAGCGCTGGACTGCAGCCTCGGCCTGTTACACAGCAAGACCTGGTAGCTCCCACCGGTGCCCCTGCAGCGCCCCCAACTAATGCGGCCCCACCTACTGCTCCTCCACCCCACCTAAACCCTGAGATCACCCCCCTCTCTGCTGCCCTTGCACAGACCATTGCCCAAGGAATGGCACCTCCAGTTTCTATGGCACCGGTGGCTGTATCTGTGGCACCAGTGGCAGTGTCTATGACGCAGCCTCTGCCTGGTATTACCATGAGTCATGCCACCACCCCGATGGTGTCGTACCCCATTGCCAGTCAAAGCATGAGGATCACAACTCTGCCTCACTAACTGATTCATAGTCAGAACTGTAGTACCCACAAGTCAGACTGTAGCATCCTCAGTGGGGATTTTGAGCCTAGATGGTCTCCTTTTTATTTGTATGAGACTCGACTGATGACATAACACAAGAGTTGAGGCATAGACACTTGTGCTTCTCCACCAGAGGGCAAAATAAAGACTTCTCTGTATAGCCTCTCTCACTCTGTGTTCTGTGGCAACATTACAAAGACATTTTTCCGTACAGGCTGAGTGACCTGTAAACTCTGGCCAAGGTCTGTGTACCAAAGGTATCTCCTCAAACATGGACACCAAAAATGGCAACAAACTCAAAATATGTGAGTTCATCCATAGTGTTTGAACCACTTGCCATCCTTGTTGGGATATGAAGACTTTGGAAACAGTTTGTGTTTATATTTTTGTGGTTTGCTCTGTGCAAATTAACTTTGGTACTACACATTAAAAAAAAAAAAATAATAACAACCACTCAAAAATGAATCTTGTGTTATTTATCACTTTGTTTACAGCTACTGTCTTCTATTCAGAATCATATATTCATAGTTCATACAGGCAAGATAAGTCATGCCTTATGACAGTGGCAGATGCTCATGTTACCATCCCATTGCTTGAGTTGTTTGGGTGGAGTCACACTGTTTAAACATGAATATAATGCCCCGTTTCTTCAGTAGTCTCATATCCGTGTGGCTCTTCAAACAAGTGGAAGTATTCGGTGTTGGTCTGTCATAAGCAATCATTTCGTCCCAGGGCGTGTGCACTCATACCGGATTTAGGGATTGAGGAGAGTGCCCAGTCTGCTGTTTTAAAATAAACTGGAGCTTCAGAAAGTATTGTCTAGAAGTGCTGCTGGGTAAACTATTTGACACAAGGCCGTGTACCACATGGCTGTATCACAATATTTTCTCCTCGAAATTAAGCCTACCTGTGCTTCATCAGACAGGTAAACTTACTCTTTTTTTATTTTTAATCAGACAGTGAAATTTGAAGAAACACGCGTTATGCCGCGGAAAGTTTCGCTTTTGAATAACGTAATGCCGCAGTAATGGCGGTAATTTCAATAAACTGGATGACTGTCTTACCGCAGCAGCGAAAGAGTCAAAGATGCATTTTTTTGTTCCAGTGGGCGTGTTTTCATCCAGATAACGGGACGGAGTGAGGGGCAGAACTTGCTGTCGACCACTCTTCAGGGCCTTTGCTTAGTCAGTGGAAGCTGCTCCACCTCAGCGATAATACATATAATTATCATTAAACAAGATGCGACACGGGAGAATAGTGAACTAAGCTAGCGAGAGTGAAAGCTAAGTGCTGCAGTGCGTTTGTTCAAACGGTAGGAAGCTGATGTTAGAAATGTAACGTTAGTGACAATTGAGTCCATTTAACACGCTTTTTTTTTTTAAACGCACTGTTTTTTTTTAATCAAACAATAACCTATTGGTGATTGTATCTTAGTTTCGGGATATACCATTATGGAAAACGACAAGTCGGAACCGAGTGAACCCAAGGGCACCGAGAAGAAACCGGAGAGTACCGTCGCCACGCAGACTCCTGAGCCTAAGGGGATAAGTGCGGTCGCGGTGCTCTGGACATTTGGGAAATGTCTGGGTGCCTTGCTGCCCGTCTACCTGGCCGGTTACTACCGGGTCAGCACCAGCCTGTTGGTGTTTGGGATGATGGTCTACACGGGATGGAAGCATGCCCGAGAAGCCAAGGAGGCGCGCCTGAAGTCAGCCATACAGCTGCTCGACAACGAGCAGGAGTACACATCCATGAAGGTGTCCAAAATCAAGCGAGACCTCCCTGCGTGGGTAAGACATAGCCACACACCTATCAGGGAGTCTCTTTTGGTATCAAAAATCTTTAACCCCTGGACAATACCATCCCTCTGAACCCACCTTGAACTAGAGTAACCTCACATTACGTAAAGCAAGGCAAAACCTAGCAGTGCACCCTAAAATCATTATGTTCCTACAGGGACTTGCAAGACAAAAGAGTTGGTTTCCAGGAGACCAGCCCAATATTTGCTATTTTTAGTTGCTCTGGAATCACATAATAGTCTTAAACTTTCCACTTCGAAAAACCTATAATTTGGGGTCTGTATCAGAAAGGGTTAAGGGAAATGTTTTCCTCAAATGCTTTCCCTGTAGACACTATTCTTTAGGTCAGTGTTTCTTTTTTCATTTTTTCTTAAACTGCTTCCTTTAATGCTCCTGATGGAGTTCAGGTCCTCAGTGAAACATGCGTGCGAACAGTTGTGCAGAAGTTGTTGTGTTATGTTCCCAATCATTTCCTCTGATACAGTGGCCAGGTTTGCTGTGTGTGTGTGTGTGTGTGTGTGTGTGTGTGTGTGTGTGTGTGTGTGTTTCGAGACTACAGTAAAAGCATAGTGGGGCAATTCTGACTGCTCTGTAACCACTGCAGCAACACTTAAACCCTCTAGTCATTTGTGCATTCTTAACTAAAGGTGACTAAAATTTGTAGGTCTTGATTTGCAAGTCATTCAGCCTGATATTATATGTACCAAACATAGAAATGCTGAAACTCACACGGGTCTATTTTAACTCAGAAAATCTGGCCACACCCAAATTATTTTCCTGTGCATACTTGTTTCAGTGAGCGATTTCAGTGATTGCTTGCGTGCGTCTCCATATTGCTTCCCAGTGCTGCTCTCCAGCATGCACACCGTGTCAGGATTTTCTCTGACAGAATCCTTTTAAATATAAATGGAGAAGACATTTCAGTCACTTACATTGCAAAAGAATCCTCATTGCAAAGATAAATCATGTATTAGCCAGCTATATCATTCAAAGTGATCTTTTAATAGACAGTTGCTGCACTTATCTGCTTTCCTTTTTTCTTTTGGAAATATTTGCTCAGTCTAAAGCCTGGTGCAAAAAGCACTGGTATAATATCAACAGTGCTATTGATGACATTTTCAGACATGCATCAGCTATGGCTGAATCATTTCCCTGTTCTGTTTTGAGTTTATCATGCTCTGTGCAAAATCTAATTACAGTATGCACACTCATTGTATTTTTTTCCGTTAGGTCAACTTTCCAGATGTTGAGAAGGTTGAGTGGCTGAATAAGGTAAAAGTGCTTTCCTATTTCGCTTCATCTTTTCACCATATGAGTTTACACAAAGATGCTGTTTATTCCTCCTTTGTTAAGCCAACAGCAGACACACACGCCTGTCTGTTCAGTGGCCCAGCTGTTGTGCTGATTGACACTTGGTAATGTATGCTAGGTTAATAGCTGGTGCTAGCTGATAGATGGTAGCACTGCTGCTGTTGCTGCCATGTTCCAGAAAAGACCCCACCCCCATTAGTGTAGCCACACTGTCTGTACTGCAGAGAGCAGGCCCAGTGCCAGGCAACCCTCTCAACATTTCCATTTCATTGCAGACAAGCTCACAGGAAGGGGGCGGAGCTGCCCAGTGCCCCCCCCCCCCCCCCCCCGCAAAACAAAATAAAACTGCAGCTATTGTCCCCCCTCCAACTTTCTCTTCTAGCCCAGAGAGACACGGGCCACTAATATAGATATACAGAAATAAAAGTATTCATGCTAACAGGACCACGAGATCCGAGCGTCTGAGAGCAGACAAAGCAGAGGTTTGAGACTTTTCACTGGAGGGGTGGTCACCAGATTCCCCTGTTGCTCAAGCTCTATCCTCCACAGAAGCAGGCGGCTGATGACTCACTCTCTACTTATGCTAGACTGGAACAAACGCAGTTTTTTTTTTTTTCTACGGTCACACAAGCGCACAACCAAACACTGCCTCCGCTTTTTGTTCTTTTGCTGTAGGAATGAAGACTTGGAAAGTTAATGAAGCAATATTAATATTTTGTAAAAAGTGAACACATGCAGCGCATGGCATGCATTCATTCAAGGACCCAAATAAGAAGACTAGCAGCTGAGTAGACTCAACTGGCTGCAGCTGTCCCTGTCATTCCTCTGTTCTTGCTTATGGACACCAAGGCATCTGACAAATAGTTTTGTCGCAATGTACATGGCTAAAATTACAAAGTTTACTCAAAGCAGTAGTCTCTGGTTGAATACTGCAGGGATGTACATCATATGTAATCTACCAAGCAGCTCATAACCTTGTGCTCTTAATGGCCCGGCCAGGTGCTGCAGCAGGTGTGGCCTTTTGTCGGCCAATACCTTGAGAAGCTGCTGGTGGAAACCATCGCTCCATCTATCCGAGCCTCAAGCACCCACCTCCAGACCCTTAGCTTCACAAAAGTGGACATGGGTGACAAGGTGATGGCATTGATACTTTAACTATACGACACTATGAATTCTGTAAAGATTCACACAAATGATGCATGTTGTTTATTTTATGCAAACAAATGTGCTCTCTGTTTGCTCCAGGCCATGAAGGTTGTAGGGATCAAGGCACACACAGAGAATGACAAGGGACAAGTCCTGCTAGATCTATATATCAGGTAAATGTTTGTCCATTGTTTTTTGGGTTTGTGAGTTGCTGTCACTGCAGTGTTACACCTTTCAAAAGGCATTATTGTAGGTGACACTTTGCTTCTTTTAATCCTCAGCTATGTTGGTAATGTAGAGATCAATGTTGAGGTGAAAAGATACTTCTGCAAAGCCGGAGTCAAAGGAATACAGGTGTGTCTTCTTATCAAGCTTAAAAGTATTATGTGGTCAAGTAACTGAGCAACAACATTTTAAAGCTTCTAAATGTTTACTGAAACACACAGAAAATCTGCCATTGCGTTAGCATTTAACATCATTTAATTTCATAAGCAACCCTCTCTGTTTCTCTGTCTTAAGCTACATGGGATGATGCGGGTGATTCTGGAGCCTCTGATTGGAGATGTACCCATAGTCGGTGCGGTCACCATGTTTTTCATCCAGAGGCCCGTACGTCCATCTGCATTCACCTCTATTTGTCCTTTTCTTAAATGCCCCTCAACCCTGATTCCTGTGACTATCACATATCTGAGTTTAGCCTCATGTGCTGTTCTTGCTATTGATTTCTCATCAATCCTGATTGACTTTCTGCATAAAGTACATTCTCCTATTGTCTATTATCTCTTCCCAGAAACTAGACATCAATTGGACTGGACTGACTAATTTGTTGGACATCCCTGGACTCAAGTGAGTCATGCTGAAATAACTGGTTTACACATTAGTAGTAGCCACAACATTACAATAAAACAACCTCTCAATATATTATGACTGTGTGGACTGAACAATTAATTATTTAAGCAGCGCAGTGGTATGATTTCCCTGAAATGACTCCCCCTTTGTCTCAGTGTAATGTCAGACAGCATGATCATGGATGCCATTGCCTCCTTCTTGGTTTTGCCAAACCGCCTTGTTGTTCCACTGGTTCCTGGCCTGCATGTGGCCCAGCTACGTTCTCCTTTGCCCAGGGTAAAGCCTGAATATGCACCTGCAGATGAAGATATTGACATTTCAGTAAACACCAGTACATCATACCTACCTACCTACCTACACCGCCATTTTCTTTTTTAGGGTGTGGTACGCATCCACCTACTGGAGGCAAAGAATCTAGCCGCAAAGGACAGCTATGTGAAAGGGGTCATGGCTGGCTGGTCTGACCCCTATGCCATATTGAGGGTTGGTCCCCAGACCTTCACCTCCAAACACTTTGACAACACAGACTCTCCCAGGTGGGAAGAAATGTATGAGGTAAGGAGAATAGAGAGTTTCATGGAAAGTCTGAAATGTTTGTCATCATTACTCTATGTGTACAGGTGTTGGAATATTCCTTTTCATGGATATCATGTATCATTTCACCCTGTTCTATATTTGAGGGATTTGACTATTACAGTGCTGAGAATGTTCATTTTCATCCACGAGGCCACAGCCAGCTTCCATACAAATCCTTCTGTCAGTCTTCATGTCCTTATGTGTGTCTGGTACATCAGGTTATAGTCCATGAAGTGCCTGGTCAAGAGTTGGAGGTGGAGGTATATGACAAAGACCCAGACCAGGATGATTTCCTGGGCAGGTACATATGCATAGTTCATGTCTCCTGTGTGCCTATATTGAACCTCTCATTGTCGTCGTTCACCTGCCACCTTTCATGACCAATGGGAAAAAGTACACTATCATTTTTTTAAAACAAATAATCGGACTCTTAAAGTTATAGACATCTATGCTATGATCCTTTTATCTTCATCGATGCATCTTTTCTTTTAGTAATTCTGCCTTACGTCCCTCTTCCATGTAGGACCAAATTGGATTTGGGCATTGTGAAGAAATCTGTAGTTGTTGATGATGTAAGTAAAAAGCTGTTGTCATCTCAGTCATAACAGTCAGTTGTACAATCACATGTTTAATCTTTGGATTGCAATTGTATGTCTGTGGCTATCTTCCCAGTGGTTCACTTTGAAAGACACTCCGACAGGACGGGTTCATTTCAGACTGGAGTGGTTGGCCTTGCTGCCTAGCACTGATCGACTGGAGCAGGTTTGAGTCACTCTTTTCCGCTTATTGCTCTTTGGAGATTCTACAGTACAGTGGATTTTTGTGTGCCCTTCAGCACTCTATCTTTGTGTCAGACAATCGCAGTGAAAAAAAAATCTGTTTTCAATTCTCTCCCAGATCCTAAAGAGGAATGAAAGTGTGACTAGTAAGAATGCTGATCCACCTTCTTCAGCCATCTTGGTTGTGTATCTGGACAAGGCTGAGGCACTTCCTGTGAGTCAAGTTTATCTCTACCCTCTCTACCCACATTTGTACTCGGCTCAGAGCTGCTTCCTGTCTGTGGTTAAACTGAGGCAGAGCTGTAACTGCCATCTGTCACGCATTCCTCATTCTTGTTGCCTTGGCCTCTTAACCTTTTTCACACCATTGTAGTGTGGACGAATGTGGCTAACTTTATCCAAGGCTGGTAAACACACATGTCCTACTAAGCTCATTTCTGCTGTCATATCATAAAACAAAAGGGAACAGCAATGTCAGAATCTTTGGAATGAAGCGTAGTCTTTGTGGTTTCTCTGGTGCAGATTTATACTTCCTGATTGTACCATGCAGCATGGTGCTTCCTTTCATATATTTGTGCTGTTGCTATGGTAGCCTTATACACACTATTCATAACATGAACCACGTGTTGTCGGAATGGCAGATAAGTCTATTATTGCTCAGTACTTGGTTACAAGATGTCATCGTTCACATGCCTTACTGTGTATTAATATTTGTCTATTGCTGTGCATCTTTTAGATGAAGAAGGGAAATAAAGAGCCCAATCCCATGGTGCAGTTGTCTGTGCAGGATGTCACTAGAGAGAGCAAGGTATATCTACTGAGAAAGACCATTATGATACTGTAGATTATGTTTAATTTATTTTCTATTTTATATGCATGTGGGACTTTTAATTGAAATCACTCTTACTGTTTATTCTTGCCTTTAGACTTGTTACACAACTGTTAATCCAGAGTGGGAGGAAGCTTTCACCTTCTTCATTCATGATCCACTCAAACAGGACATAGACATTCAGGTAACAGCTCATAAGCTCATTCGCTAGTCTTCATCAAACTTTTAAGTATGGCATTCTGATGAAACAGAACAAAATTGTCATATTCTTATTTAAACTTCCCTCCATTCTAAATGAACTAGGTGAAGGATGCTGATCGTGTACAGACTTTGGGCAGCCTGACTATCCCTTTGTCCCGTCTGCTGTCCAATTCCAATCTCTCTCTGGACCAGTGGTTCCAGTTGGACAATTCTGGATCTGCCAGTCGCATCTATATCAATACAGTTCTCAGGGTAAATGGCAAATATACACATTCACTAATCCTGCTCTGCATTAAACAAATTAAAGGACCAGTGTGGAGGATTTAGTGGCATCTAGTGGTGAGGTTGCAGATTGCAACCAACTGAATGCCCCTCCCCTTAGCCCTCAATTTCCAAGCATGTAGAAGAACCTACGGTGGCCTTTAGGTAATATAAAAACGTGAAAGACTCTCTTTAAACCATCATTTGATTTGTCTGATCTGGGCTATTGTAGAAATATGGTGGTCCAACATGGCAGGCTCTGTGGAAGAGGACCTGCCCGCTAAGTAGATATGAGGGGTTCATTCTAAGCTAAGGAAAACAAAACAATTCTTAGTTTCAGGTGATTATACACTAATGAAAACATAAATATGACAATTCTGCCAATACATCCCCCTAAATCCTACATACTGGTCATTTGATGGCTAGTAAATGTACTGAAAAAAAACAAGCACAATGTAGAAGAACTCAACTGAAAATTTAATTTTGGTCACATCTTGTCTCTTATTGTTTCTGCTGTAACATAGGTTCTGTGGTTAGATGAAGAACGTATTTCATCTGATGTGTCATCCAATATGGGGGCTGGACTGTCCAAAAAGCTGGCCCAACAGACCTCCCCTCATCCCAGCTTTGCCACAGAGGTAATGGAGGACAGTGCAGTTATGTGTTTTAATTTCAAATGGTCTGAGCCTATTGCATATACTCATTTTAAAGTTTGTATTTTTTCCAGGGACTGCTTAGAATTCATCTTCTGGCAGGCCAGAATCTTGTTCCGAAAGACAACCTAATGGGAGGCATGGTGAAAGGCAAGAGTGACCCCTATGTCAAGATCAACATCGGAGGTGAAATGTTCACAAGTCATGTTATCAAGAGCAATCTTAACCCCACATGGAATGAGATGTATGAGGTAAATCACTGAAACTTTATGGCTATTGCGGTGAAATTGTAAAACATGGTTGAAGTTTGCATGTTTTCATAAATATCTTGTATAATTGGTTTGAAAGAGTCCTCTGAAATGTGTGATTTGTTCACCCTTCAGGTGATTCTAACCCAACTACCTGGCCAGGAGCTGTTTGTGGAGGTGTTTGATAAAGACATGGACATGAAGGATGACTTCATGGGCAGGTAGCTGTATATAATTTGTCACATAAGATAATTAGATTCAAGAAGACACATTCTAATCCCACATTTCTTGACATACAGGCTGAAGATCAGTCTGAAGGACATCATTGATTCTCAGTACACTGATCAGGTGGGATACTTCAGCCAAACACATCGCTGCATTTTTAGGTTTTAGGAGTATGGTTAGAATTGAGGAACAGCAATAAAGCAAATGGATATTAAATCCAAAAGTAACCAAAGTTTGGTCAGAAACATTTGGAATTACTTAATGAAGGAAATTTTCATGTAGGTGTTTCTCTTGTGTATATATATATATATATATGGCTTCTCTTTATTTCTCAGTGGTACAATCTCAGTGATGTGAAGTCTGGTCGAGTTCACCTGGTACTGGAATGGGTTCCAACAGCCTCAGAGTCAGACAGATTGGACCAGGTCAGTATTTTCAGATTGAGTCATGGATTAATGGACGCTTTGTGGTAAACTTGATTCATATTCGCCCATTCTTTCCTGTGTCCTTAGGTTCTCCAGTTCTATTCCAGACAGTCCTACCAGAACAAGGCGGTTCCCTCTGCAGGCCTACTGTTTGTGTATATCGAGCAAGCAGATGGTTTACCAGTGAGTCCTTTGATGCTGCTGTGAAGGATAATGTGAAACGTTAGTGGTTAACAGTTGAACTCCCAAGGAACATCATTGCCTTCTGTCTCTCTACAGTTGAAGAAGAGTGGAAAAGAACCAAAAGTGGGAGCGGAGATTACTCTTGGACAAACGTCCCGAAAAACTACAGTAAGACCCAAAAGATTGATAGATAGAGTACTAACTTAATTAATCCCAAAGGGAAATTACAAACCTCAATCAGATAATACTGTTTTTAAGGTTTGCTGTAGTGGGTATTGGACTATTCTGAATGACATAATATCTGTCAGTAAAATTGACCGACTCTTGCAACTGGTCTGAAGGTGTGTGATCGCACAACATCACCTCAGTGGAATGAGGCATTCTGCTACCTGGTTCGAGACCCCAGAGAAGATATTCTTGTACTTAAGGTAGGCTGGCTTCAGGCAGCACTGTTGATGCAAACAGTGTAATGTTGATAGTTGATATACAAATACTCCCACCCTCTGTTAACACCCGCTGCTGGGTTTTTCCAGTTCTCCCACAGCTGGACCCTGCCCATTGGTTCGCTGGTGGTTCCTATCAGAGAGCTGCTGTCTGAACCAGAGCTGGTCCTGGACCAGTGGTTCCATCTGGATGGAGCCTCACCTGAGAGTCAGGTTCTTCTGAGAGCTGAACTTAAGGTGGGAGGATTGTGTCTGTCGATGTTTCATTTTCTCTGTATGTCTTATTCAAAATATTAAGCATGTGTCCTTAAGTTTCGTTTTCTCCATCACTTTATCATTTTCACTGTATGATCCTCTCTCTATCTCCAATGTCTCTGTCTTATTTTCACTGTTTCTTTTTCTGTCTGTATATGTTACTCTAATAACTGTAATATCATTATTTCTCTGTCTGTTTCTTTCTTTTCTGTATGTCTCTGTATCTCACACTCGCAACAATTTGTTTCCTGTCTTTACTTTGGCTTTTGTTCTTGTTCTGTTGATGTTGATACTTATAATCTTGACTTCTACAAAGCTGGTTAACCAAGTGAAACAATAATATCAACTCAACTGCAGATGCTGATTCCAAGCAAATGTCCTGGTGCCACTAATAAGGCTAAGGTCACCTCAGCATCAGATCCCTCCCCTGCTCAGCCAAAACCAGAGACAGAGACAGTGCTGAGGTGAGACATTCAAAAAAGTCTGTCCTTACACAGTATTTTCCATTTCTCCATTGTCTTTTTAATTTCCCCTCATTGCTACCTTTTGTGTCTTTAGATCAAGTTCAGTGGACACTCCTCCTGTGGAGACCCTTGTCTCTTCAGTGACTTTGCATGATGATGTTGACGTAAAGGAAACGGCAGCTGATGTGATTGAAGAAAAGGTGGAAGAATCACCAAGCCCTGCTATAGCACAACCTCCTCATACTTCTCCAGACCTCAGCTTTGCCAGTGAGGTAACATTGCAAAACAGTGATCTACAGTACCAGATACAAGCACCACATGTGATAGATAAAATCGATTGATAAAGTAATATGATCTCTTCCTGTAGGGGCTGCTGAGAATCATCTTGTTGGAGGCAGAGAGTCTGGTTGTCAAAGATAACAAGATGGGTGGTATGGTCAAGGGCAAGAGTGACCCCTATGCCAAAATCAATGTTGGAGAGGTCGCGTTTAAGAGTAACGTGATCAAGGAGAATCTCAACCCTGTCTGGAATGAGATGTATGAGGTGTGTGGAGGTGACTGTACAATTTGAATTCCCCTAAGCATGATTTCAAATAGAGATGACAGTCAACTGTTCTGTGTTCCCCACAGGTGGTGCTGAGGCCTCAGTCAGGACAGGAGATGCAAGTAGAGCTGTATGACAAAGACATGGACAAAGATGACTTCCTGGGCAGGTGAGGGCTAATGTGGAGGTTTCTAGCTGTCCTGCAATTATTCTCCTTAACTCCAAGCCTTTATTGCCTCAGCATGGTATATGATAAATACGTCATTATTTGACCATACAAATAAAAAATTGGCATACTGTATTATGATGTGCTGTGTATAAGAAGATTTTGAATGAATGAAAATCTGCATTTTGTGTTTCCAAACAGATTGTAGTTGAAAACATAGACTTTATCACTGTCAGAAAATGTTAATACTTTACATTTAGTGTCTTTGTCCATTTGTGAAAAGGTTTATCATTCAATTTGAAATCATTTAGTGGTGAGGCTGCACTTCACAGATTGTGCATTGGCCAGATGTTATTGTCTAAAATCTGCATTTTCTTATGCATTGTGAACAGATTGAAAATCAGTGTGGCAGACATCATCCGCTCCCAGTACACAGACCAGGTGAGTATTCCACGATCACTGTATGTAAATATGTTTTTCCCCTGGTGTAATCACAGGCTGTGATTCAGTAACGGTACGTCTCTGTTTCAGTGGTACACCCTGAATGACGTGAAGTCTGGACGTGTGCGCCTGATATTGGAGTGGGTTCCAACAATGTCCTGTAATGACACCCTCGACCAAGTTAGTGCAATTTTTTTATGATTTGTTTAAGCTTCTTCCCTTATTCATGCACATATGTTTAATCTTGATTATTTGTGTTGCCTATTCTTCTCCGTACTATTCCAAATAACAACCCCTGCACAGTTAACTCACTGTGCACATCAGTGCTGAGTCACTGTAATGTATTTTTAATTTGATTCTCTGATGCAGGTGATGGAGCTGCAGTCTCTCCAGTCTTACCAGAACAAGGCTGTTCCCACTGCGGCCCTGCTCTTTGTTTATGTGGACAGAGCACACTCATTGCCTGTGAGTCCTCTGTAATTTTGTACACTGAAAGCCACCATAATTAGTGTGTTGAGTTATAGATAGACTAGGGTTTTCAAAGTGTTGATAAAGAGATACTCTATTGATATACAGGTGGAAAAGCTACTTCTGCTTCTCAAGATATTGTTTTTGTAAATAATCACTTACCAAAACAAATAAAATTTAAAAAAATTGTTGTTAGCTGAATAGCAATCACTGTTGTTGGATTTTATAAATATTTGATTTTTTAAAAGAAAGGCAAGTTGGATATCACCCTATTTAATGTTATGAATGTTATGTGTCTTTCTGTGTCCAGTTTAAGAAAAGTGGAAAAGAGCCCAAGGCTGGGGCCGAGTTTGTATTTGGTAACACAACCTACAAAACCAAGGTATGACGCAGATGATAAAGACATGAAACACACACAAACACGTGGGCTGTCTGTGTAGGGCTGCATCTTGTAATTATTTTCATCATTATTATATTGGTTGATGTTTTTTTTTTGTTTGTTTTTTTTTTTTCGATTAATCTGTTGGTCATTTATTCAATAAAATGTACCATCAGAGTTTTCTAGAAACCAGTCAAGTGTGTTGGTAAATGATTAACAATTTTATCGGATAAATGGCCATAATAACTGTCTTTACAATCAGAAAAATTACACCTTTGGCACCCCCTAGTGACAATATCAAAAAAGACAACAATCTTGACAATAGTGCCAATAGTCTCATTATCTGTTCAAAATCAATTGAAACTGTGAGGAAGAAACAATTTAAAAGTGCAGTAAATGTATAATTTTGTTATATAAATCTACCATTACCACAATTTTCCTCTTTTTCTTTCTGAAGGTGTGTGATCGCTCCAGATCACCTCAGTGGAATGAGGCATTCTACTTTTTGGTTCGGGACCCCGAACAAGAGATGCTCATAGTGAAGGTGAATGTACTTTGTGTCTCACATTACTAATAATGTTAATCTAATCTAAAACCTGCTGCAAGACATTACAAACAATAACTGAGATCATAAATGTGCCCTGACCCCTGTAGTTGTCAAGTGCGTGGGACCAGCCAATGGGATCTCTAGTAGTTCCTGTTAGAGAGCTGCTCTCTGAGCCACAGCTGGTCTTGGACCAGTGGAAGCATCTGGATGGAGCATTACCTGAAAGTGAGATCCTGCTGAGGGCTGAACTCAAGGTACGAGAATATACACACACGAGGGATTAGTGCCATTGTCTCCGATACACAAAGTAACCAACTGGAAATTTGTTGTTGACAGATCCTTAACTCAAGGATGACTGAAGCTCCACAGCCTTGCGCAACTGGTTCAAAGAAGGTAGAGATGGTCACCACCGCTGATAAGACATTCAAAGCAGCTAAGGAAGAGGAAGAAATATCAGAGCTCCCAAAACATGAGTGAGTGTTTTTGGTTGATATGATGATGCACACCAGTAATGCCGCTGAGTGTAATTCAAATATAAGGAAATGTTAGCAATAAATACACATTTGAAACTTTAAGTCCAATCAGCAGTGTGGCTGCAGTGTTTTGTGACAGCAGTGTGTGTATTCAGGTCTGTTGCAGTATCCAAGCAGCCTACACAACCTGAACAAGCAGAAACACATGCCGCTCCTGAAAAGGCTACTCATGCTGAACACGCTGCCATTCACACTGCATCTGATACATTCCCTGCTGCTGCAGTGAGTTGCATCATGAAATTGTTTTTTTGGGGGGGGTTTTTTATGTTCGGTCTCTTTTCTTCATCATAACATCAATGTTATTTTGTTCAGATGGTGGAGGAACCAACAGATGCAGAGGAGCATCCTTCACTGTCAGACACAGCTATTAGAAGAGACTTTGAACCACAGCAAAAACCAACAGAGGGGTGAGCTCCATATTGCAGAAAATAAAACGTCTTATTTTCCCTTCCTTCCTAAGAAACCAAACAGTGAACATGTTTAAATTTCTGCTCTGTGTGTGTTTGTGTGTCTGTGTGCATGAATGTAGTATTGGTCTAGAAAACCTTGCCCACTCCACAGTGACTGGTCTCCCTGCTGAAACCCTGGGGCCAGCAGTGGTCACAGAAGACCCTGAACCTGGTGAACTTCTTCCACCACAGACCACCCCCAGCAGGGACTTCGGTAAAGAGGTGGGTTTAGATTACTCCTTGATCAGCAGAGTGGAAGTTAAGCTTCCACCCAGCACCTAATGAGATTTGTTTCCCATCATAGTCTTCATAGTTTGAATTTTCCGATATTTTCATTATTTCAAGGGGGAGCGTTGATTTAAATATTGTTCAAAAGGGATTTCAAAAGTATAAAACCTAAAAATGTCAGAGCTCTATCAATCATGTGATGGTGAATAGTTTAGTGAGCTGATGCTACTGGGTCTCAGCCGATCATGTGGATTTTCTGAATAACCCATCATGCCTTTTTTCCAAACAGTGTGACTGTGACACTTCTTCTTATCTTAAAATATAATGTTGAGTGATTCTGAGGAACTGCAAAGGAAGCTGAAATCACCCCCTCCAGACAGGAGGCTCAAAATAAAACTGAACATGTGCCAAGCATTGTATCATTTACACAGTGCACACAAGTCTGGTTTGAAGGAGGGACCTTTACTTCATGAAAAAAACAAGAAAAACACATTCTTCCCCAGTTTTATTTTGGCGGACATTTGGAACATTTAGAAGCCCTGCTGTAGATGATCTAAGGGCTCGTGGAGAGACATAAAATGACGGACAGTCAGTGATGTAAGATGGCGCCAAACCATTAAGAGCTTTCTATATAAGTAAAAGGACTTTAAAATCGATTCTAAAAGATACAGGGAGCCAATGAGGTGTAGCCAGTACAGGCGTTATATGCTCTCTCCTTCTTTTCGTTAAAAGTCTAGCAACAGAGTTCTGAATTAGCTGTAGTAATATAATATACTTAAACTACCAGCTGACCATAGACTTCCTGTATGTTTTAAATCACTTACAATGTTCACCCTGCAGGGGATGCTAAGGATTCATCTGCTGGAGGCCAAGAATCTGGTTGCCAAGGACAACCTGATGGGTGGCATGGTGAAGGGCAAGAGTGACCCCTATGTTAAAATCAACATAGGTGGGATGACATTTAAGAGTCATGTCATCAAAGAGAATCTCAACCCAACATGGAATGAAATGTATGAGGTATGAAGTCCTCTAGGTGAAACTACTGTACATATCTGGAGTTCATTGTATGTACAGTACTATTTTGTTTGTTTGTTGTTTTACAAATGTGGCTATTTGTTTGTTTTTACCAGCTGGTTTTGAGTGGGCCTAGCGTCCAGGAGATCAAGTTTGAAGCATTCGATAAGGATATAGATGCTGATGACTTCCTTGGCAGGTGTGTGTCCTGTATACTTCTCAATGTTGGTTAATCAGTAACTCGTAATAGTAATTAATATTAAAAAGTGCAGAGTCCTGTGCAGTGTGCACAACAGAGATACACTTGACTTGATATGATTTTTACTGAAATGCTACAATCCTACAAGCTGGGACATATGCTTGTTTAAAAAAATCAAGTTTACTTGCTTTTCTGCTGTTTTCATTGTATAATGTTGATATACCCCTTAGTTTTAGCTCTTTTTTAAAAATGTACCTGTTTTCATGTTCACAGATTCAGTGTTAAGCTAAGTGAGGTCATCAGATCGCAGTACACAGATCAGGTTAGTCAAGAACTCATTGTCAGAGGTTGTGCCATGTGATCTGTGAACTCTCTCATTTCCTTATATAGAGGGCGTTGCCTTGTTTTTTTAACTGAGTTTGTTTCTGTTGCAGTGGTACACTCTGAATGATGTGAAGTCTGGGCAGGTTCACTTGATACTGGAATGGGTTCCTACAGTGTCAGATTCAGTCAGACTTGACCAGGTTGGTCCTTATCCATGTTTGCAGCTTTTTCACCCACCGGCTTTAGTCCCACTCTTTTTATTCAGACATTCTTTAAACATGGATTATTGTAGTGTACCCAAGAACGCAGCCTCCCAGATGAGGCCGTCAAGTCACATTCCAACATGCAGGTCACTTTGTTCTTATTGCAACATTTTTGTCAGGCCTAATTTGCTGTGCTCTGTGTCACAGGTACTGCAGCTTCAATCTCTGCAGTCTTATCAGAACAAAGCTGTCCCCTCTGCTGCTCTGCTCTTTGTCAATATAGAGAGAGCGCATTCATTACCTGTAAGTCACCTGCAGTTTCTTTACATGTTGTGCAAAAGTTAACGAAAAGGATTCCTCGTATAATAATACTTGAATGCCTCTCTTTGCTTTATCAGTTGAAGAAAAGTGGAAAGGAACCCAAAGCAGGAGCTGAGCTTGTCCTGGGTGAAACAACATACAAAACCAATGTGAGAATCACAGAGTGCACAGTTCTCCATACTCTAATGTCTAATGAGTAAGTTATAATTGTAATGACTCTGTCTTACATCTTCATTATCTCTCTAAAGCTGTGTGACCGCAGCACCAGTCCTCAGTGGAATGAGTCTTTCTACTTCCTGGTCCATGACCCTAAACATCAGATGCTTGTAGTAAAGGCAAGATATTTATTTACATTTACTTGTTTATTTGTTTGCTGTCGCATCCATTTGTGGTTACAGGTTGCATTTGCAGTAATGTTGGAGTGACATTTTCATCCTCTCTCTCTGGCATTGCAGTTGTCCAGTGGCTGGGACCAGCCAATGGGATCACTGGTGGTCACTGTCAAGGAGCTCCTTGCAGAGCCACAGCTGGTCCTGGACCAATGGTTTCATCTGGATGGAGCCTCGCCTGAGAGTCAAATCCTGCTGAGGGCTGAACTCAAGGTGAGAAGGCAAAAACATCTGCGCTTACACAAGTGTTAAAATGTTGTATTTTTGCTAATAAACAAAGATATCTTTATCTTTATATTATTGTTTTCAATAGATTCTGGATTCCAAAATGGTGGATATGATCAGTGAAGGGACTCTGCCCTGTGCTGCCTCTAGCTGTGGATCTGGAAATGGGCAGGTGAAGCTGTCTCTGTCGTATGCCTCGCAGGAGAGAAAGCTCATCGTTGTCGTCCACGCTTGCAGGTGTGCTTCCTCAAATAGTGTGCCACAACACTTTCAGTGAGACTGTTCACACCAATGATATACTCTACTTCTACTGAAGAAGCTCAGATCTTGCTGACTTCATTTTGCACATTTCCCAACTCCTGTTGTGGATGTAGACCTAAGAAATAAATCCAACATAGCTTGATAGAAACCGCAGTTTTTGATTCTCTTTTAATTTAACAATTTAACAGTGGAATGTCTGTTTATAGTAATATTGAAAAATGCTTTAAAAACCTATGAAACTACCACCTACAAAGTGAAGACATTGTTGATGATTCCTCAAATGAAAACTTTACACATTGCAGTGTATTTACAAAGAGCTATTATACAGCTGTAATGTGCTGGGGATTTTAATATCCTAAAACTTTTAACATATAAAATGATGTAAGATACTTTGTTTGTCTGTGCACAGAGGTCTGTTGTCTCAAAGTAAGGATGGTGTAGACAGCTATGTCTCCCTCATGCTGCTGCCGGACAAAAGCAAAGCCACTAAGAGGAAGACAGCTGTGAAGAAAAGAGACCACAAACCAGAATACAATGAGAGGTAATCAATTGACTTATTGCATTGTTTCTATAATCCTGTGCAGGTTTTTGTTGTAAGATCTCTAGTTTAATGTTCACATCTAATCATCTGCTGCATTTTCTTTAAGGTTTGAGTATGATCTGCCCATGGAGGAGACGAAATTCAAGCGCCTCAGTGTATCAGTGAAGAATAACTCGGCTTCGTTCAGGAGCCGCGACATCATTGGACAGGTCAGTCTGAGACTTTACAGTAATTACACCTGTCTGTCATGGCACAGGGCACACGGGAGGACCTCAAATTTCAGATTTTTAAAATGTACTGCATCCCACACATACTGACGAGCCAACGATATAAAAAGTAAATACAGGAGTGACCTGAAGAGTATCAAAATAATGTCTCGTGTGACCAATCCAGAACTCACCTGATTAAGAAAATTTGATTAAATCCACACTTGTCCAGGTGAGGCTGTGTATGAGTGTTAGTTTGAGTGGTGGCCTTCATTTATAGCAGGATTGTTTTGAAAGACACACCTCAAGTATATCTCAAGATTCTTTCACTCTTAAGCTCCATGAGTGCTTTTTGCAGTGTATACAGAATTACATACAGAAACATTGCTTATTCAGATGTTAACGTGTCATTCCTGTTCTTTAGGTGCAGATCGAGTTGGCTCAAGTTGACCTGATTTCTGGGGTCACAGAATGGTGAGCAGAACTGATTGAACCTTCTTCAGACTGCATTTAAGTTTGTTAAAGTGATATTCCACCCAAAACAATTTAGTATATTCAGTAAAAAAATAGTAAGCATCCAACACTCTGCGCTCTGTTGATGTGATAGGTGACTGTCATTTCCTCACTGACAAAGAAACAGAAGGTCTGGTCAGCTTGAATTCATTCCAATCATAGGAAGTTGTCATGGTGGAAAAAACATCAAAACTTCTCAAACCTCTACTGTAACCTTTACTGCTCTCTGACCATATGATCAGTATGTTCCAGATTATCAGCAGCCTGTATAGCCTGTTGAACTGTGGTTCTTTTCACATATTCAGCAGAGAAATGGATTTTGCTGCAGGAATGGTTTGAAGAGTTTCAATCGAACACTTTGAGTGGAATATCACGTAACTGTGTATTTGTTTTCTTCATCGTTTGACGATCATCATTACTTGGTTTTCATTAAATTACTCTCCCTCTCTTTATTCCAGGTTCACTCTGAAAGATGAAGCTGAGTAGTCGTTCTGCTTGCTGGTGACATTCTACAATGATGATGAGGTCATCAATCAACTTGGCATTATGCCATTGCTGCAACTCACACTGATGCCTTCTCCTTGCCACCCTTGTGTACAGTGCCACTGTGGTAGCATTTACCTGCACCCACCCAGCTCTTTGTGCATTATCATATACTATAGAAGTGGACTGCACTGTATATTCACATGCATCAATACTCTCACCAAAGATAAGTAGGCTGAAGCAGATGAGTTGGCAAGGATAAAGTGTAAGTTAGTTTTGACTGAAGGATACTTTGCTATATGAAGAAATAATAGTTTTATGATTGAGTGGAGCAAGTGGAAGCTGTGCGAGCCGAGAAAGAATGAAGTCATATTTTGTTTTTGCTCTTTTTGCTCTTATATTGCTGCAGGAATATTTTATATCTGAGAATATCTTGTTGGAAGAGCAGTAACATTTTAAGACATGAGTTTTTTATGTATTGCTCATGAATGCTAATGCCATTTCAGTATTTTGGATCTGTGGTATGACGGGCTCAAATTGAAGTTATTTTATATTTCACAGCACTTTTTACAATTGTTTGCTTTTGAAAATAATTTTTATAAGATTTTCTTTTATATGAGACATTTATCTGTTACACCTATGCTACAATTAAGTCTTGGTATATTTGATTTTGTGTATATTTGCAAAGATTATGGATCAAGTCGGATACTGTGCGTTGAAAGTTGAAAAATAAACAGATTTTGCACATCTGACTTTTTGTTTTTGTTTGTAACCATTTTTGGAGTTTGGACTAAAACATTTTTATTCATGGTAATGTTATATATATATATTTCTATCACATTTGTATTGTGCTTTTGATTATATTTGTATGAGAGCCATATTTTGCTTTATATTTAATTGATATAGATAGACTGCATATGAACAGTTATTAATTTTGCAGAACTTTAACTCCAAATGCAAATGTTAACGATACAGAGGCACATCAAAAAGGAGATTAGGAAAATGTCCATGACATGATAATCTTAAAGGGTAAAAAGACCAACAAAGGTCAGAAGTTTTCTTGCTTTTTGCATCAACAGTTGGGGAAGAAGTTATCAGATCTTTTACTTGTTAAGTAAAAGTACCAATTCCATGGTGTAGAAATACCCCTGTTTCAAAATTTTGCCTGAGCAGAATTACAGGAGTTTCACAAGTTAAAAGTTAAGTAAGTAAAAGTAAGTAAAGTCATCATCCAAGTCAGTTAACTACTTTATATCGTGCTGAGTGGTTAAATCTATAATAATACATCTGAATTTGATGATTATATTTTATATTAATCTCAATCTAAAGTAACTACACTTCTCACATAAATGGAGTGGAGTAAAATGTACATTTGCCTCTGAAATGTAGTGGAGGGCAAGTATAAGGGGGCATAAAATTGAAGTACCTCAAAACTGCACTCAAAAACAATATCTTAGTAAATGTACTTTACATTCTAGGTTCCATATCACCAGTGACTGTCAGTTTATCTTTCACATATCTTTCAGATATGTTTATTTTAAAGCCATGATGCTAATGACTGCCCTCATTAACCCTCCTGTTATGTTCGTTTCTCAGGAACAGCAATGATGTTCCCGGGTCAATTTGACCCGGGGCATGTTTAATTATATTATTATAAGTGTCAGAAAACCAAAAAATCCAAATAAACATTGTTTATATCTCATTATTAACTCCATTACTAACCATTTCAATCAATATTTAGTGTAATGGTGTTCTTTACCTCTCACAGATCATGGTTCAATGAGGATAATTCACTCGTTTTTCATTAAAAATGCATGTTAAAACTTTTTTTTAATGTACTTTGGAAAGACCTACATATAAAATACAAGAGTTTTACATGACATTAATTTTTTTTAAATTTTATTTTACATTTTTAAATTTTTTTATGGAGTGATGTTGATAAATTAACACGAGACACTTCTTCTGTTCATCCAGTGTGACATTAGGGCCTGTGTTATAGAGTAGTGGAAGTTGCTCTACCCACTTGTCCTACACTGTCCTGATAGCTGCCAGCTTGTCTCTTGTCTCTTTCCCATCTGACAGCCCTTGTCTCTCGATTATCAAATCGGATTACTCTGGAGAAAATATGAAAAGTCTCCAGAGACATTGTGGCACGAAATATAGCCCTGCCTGTCTCGGCATCCCACAGACTGGCTGTTAATTCACCCTATGACTTATAGACCCCAGCCAGGATGAGGACCCCCAGATATGCATGTAAATGCATTTTATCCTGCTCCTTCCACTTTTATTTCGAGAACGATTTTCTGTATTGAGTTGGGCGTGACCAGCTCAAAACCTGACTTGATGTCTGTCACACGAGTCACTGTCATCCTAGTGGGCCCTGGCACTGTCTTTATTATGTTTTCTGCAGACAGTTTTGCCTGAAGTATATTTGGAGATGAAGACCACTGTATTTCACCATTTTTTGATGTGAATGTCTTGCTTGGAGGAATATGAATAGCAGTTTCCTCATTTGGTTCATAATCAGAATCATCAGACTCAGAATTGACCTCAAGATGGTCTTCATCTTCAGACACATCCTCCTCTATTTCACTGTCATGATCAAAGATGAGTTACAGAGCCTCCAGGGTTGTCACCTGTTTACTTCTGCTGCTCATTTTGTAAAGCTCTGACAGAGAGTATAACATATGTAACTGCAGAGTGTAATGTTGGTAGGACTCCCTTGCAGAGAATATTCATATGTTTTGCCCCTCCCCTGCTGAGTGTCCACTCAATGTGGGTGGAGTTTGCCCACGGCAACAGAAAAGGTTCCCGTCAAAAGTCATAACAACACCTGCATTCTCGCACTTTACAGATGAGGTCAAGAGAATAGGGAGAGTGTGTGTGTGTGTGTGTGTGTGTGCGTGTGCGTGTGCGTGTGTGTGTGTGTGTGTGTGTGTGTGTGTGTGTATGTGTGTGTGTGTGTGTGTGTGTGTGTGTGTGTGTGTGTGTGTGTGTGTGTGTGTGTGTGTGTGTGAGATTGGGGTGAAATATGTCTTACAGTTGCAAAGAAACAAATAGTATTTGACACTTTTGACCCCTTTTAGCCTCCACTTTGACTGCCGGGTCAAATTGACCCGAACAGTATCTATGTAATATAAACATGCAGGGGGGGGGTTTGCAAATATTCGAAATGAAACATTTTAATTTTATATGTTGATTACACTTATTAAGCCAAGCAGAAGAAGTTTCATACCCAAAAAATACTTTTAACTATTTTTTTTTTTACATCTTTTAACTTTAAAACGGGTCAATTTGACCCGCAACATAACAGGAGGGTTAATGATAGTGACGTCAGCAGCGGTGGCGTTGCATCGAGCTGCAGCACTTTCACTTTCATTTACCAGGAAGAAGCTGCGTTTAAAGCAGAAACTCATGTGAAGGTAAGTCACACGCGTCCCAAATTCATTTTTACCTAATGTATGTTCGTTCAAACGTTAGACATACAATTTACGACATAACGTTGTGTCAGGTTTTGTTGAGATGTGTGTCCACGATACAACCTGTAGAAGTTTTTGCATTAGTCTGCTGTAACCGAAAGTGTATTCGAGCGAAGTAAAATCCTTTGAACGTAATGAGAGCATTTTTTTGTTTTACACAAATACACAAAATAAAAAATTTCAGCATGAACACAACAAACACTGCTGCCATGTACAGTATTAGTATGTCACAAATGTTTGCTGTGTATTAAAGGAAGAAGACTTTCAAAATGTCAGCAGGCAGTGACGCAGAAGAGCCCATGGACGTGGTGAGTAGCTGTAAAACAGCCAAGTCTGCAAACTGAACATTGTACAAGTATGAAAAACAAATGTTAAAGGAGCTTTGGTATTAATAATTATTGAATATTCACATTGACTGTCTTCAGTAGGACCGATACTATTAACTGTTTTTGTGTTAATTGCCTCAATATTATTTTCTTTATTTAAATATCTTCCCTCATCAAGGATGGGAATGAAACGCAGCAACCTCCAGGATCTCGTGATGAGCCTCCTAAGGTGGGTTTTTTTTTTTTTTTTGGATAAGAGTATATGTGTACGTGTTGAATAATAGATATCACTTCAACCAATCTGGTGCAAATCCAGTTTTTGTTTTTAAAACGAGCACAGTGTAGAAACGGACAGACTGTGATCATTTTTTCAGGAGACATGAGCAGATACCTAAGGAACTAAAAACAAGTAGATAGAAAAATCCAGCTCAAATTCCAGCAAGCCTCTGTTTTTGTGTGAATGTGAAAATGAAAGTATGAACAGGCACAAGTTCCCAGGATAGATCATCACAGACAGTTATATATGGCATGTTTTTTTATGTTCATTGTATGTGTACTTTTTAGGTGAAGCACTTGGTGCAAGTAATTTAATTGTTGTAAGGTACTTTGAGCTGCATGGTTATTATTATTTTTATTATTATTACCACTAACAAATGCAATTAAAGCAATTTTTGCCCACTTAAAAACATGACTTCAAATACATAGACACAACTCGCAATATCTACTTTATATGAAGTCCATTGGAGCGGGGAACATGTATGGAAAGTAATCAGTTGTCTTTTTTCTAATTTGATTCACACTGATCCAGTGATCTCATTCAATTTCTATTTATTATTTTTACAATTATAAAATGATCTAGAACAAGTTATTTTCCCAGTAAACCTGTTAAGATGAAGAGTGGGGAGTATTTTGTGCCACCTTGCTTGATAACACAGTGGCTCTAATGGTGTCATGTTTATAGGATCTGAGGACTTCATTGCAGAATGAGGATGAAGTTCAAGTCTCTGCCTCCGTCAAGTGGTCAGAGGATAATCTTCCACAGAAATATAAAGTGGAACTAACAAGAGTTCTTCAAAGTTGGTCCAACAAAAGCGGAATCCCAGTTGAGTTCGATGTAGTACATGCCTCAGAGGATGGGAACGCTGTGATGAAGATAAAACCTGCTTCAGGTGCAGTATCACTGTTTGAATTTTTAAGTTAAAATCAAACAACCAGTACTAACACTTTGTGGTAACTCCAATGCAATACATTTTAAGCATAATTCTGTATTAATATTGTTCTTATTTGTTCTTATTTTCAACTCCTACAAAATTTGTTCTTATTTTCCTTTTCTTTTGGAGGAAAGTTCATTTGTGTTCATCTTCTTTTTAAGCCCTGAATCATCTTCAGAAACTATGCGGACAAACACTGACCAGCAAAGATGGGAAAATAGTCACAGTGAACTCTATTTTTCTGACACCGCCAGAGACACAAAAACCAGATTATGCTTCAATGAACGTCCCTTCTTCTTTTGTGTCACACCCACAGAATGTATGTACTGTGTAATAAATCACTAGGAATGAATAACTTTAAAAAAAAAAAAAAAATGCTTTTTACTAAACAAATACATTATTTCATCCAGGAACAAGTGCAGCTGGGGGAACAAAGTCGTTTCAGCAGTTCAGCAGCAGGTTCTACAGCTGGAGAGGAGACATGCACTTGTTCTCTCCCAGTTAGCCATTTCTTGTACGTGAGCCACATCTACAAGGAGGAAATGAAACGTATAGAGAAAGAGAATGGAGTTGACATTGCAGCAGAAGTGATGGTAACACTTAAACCACAGAACCAGAAAGATGCGGACCCACACAAAGCTCTCTCTGACTTCACAAGCCTTGTCCAGAAGTCCTTAGCTGAATCCAATGGCACAACTATTCCTCTCAAGTTTGTAGATAAGGAAGATTGGAGGGACACACTGAAAATCATCCAGAAGAACGAGAACAAGCTTTTGCTTACTCTGTCCTCTGAAGAAATGATCATATGTGGGCCAAACCAAAGTCAAGTGGCCATCTCTAAGTCCTTAAATACAGCACAGAAAACCTTTACAAATACCAGTCGTATTGTTGGAGAGTCTACATGGGCGTCTCAAGACACACCACTAACGATTCGCATGCGCATCAAGGACCCTCTCGCCGATGCAGGACTAACCATGGAGGAGAACCACTGGATGCTGATCACAACCTCTTTCAGTGAGAAAATAGCTGAGATCAAAATGAAGTTTGATGTGGATTTTCAGACATCAGGCATCAGTCAAGGAAAAGTGGACATCAGAGCTCGCTACAGAAGCGCTGGAGGAAACGCGTCAATGGAGAGCCATGCGGTCAGAGCTCTTCTTCATCTGTGCCAGAAGATTACAACATCACCCCTGGGTTTCACCCAAAACCTCGGTGCCAGTTGGTTCAACGGCTCGCTGAAGAACAGTGATTATCAGTCAGAGGGGGACGCCAGTGGACCTGCGTCGGACGGAAAGCCAGGAAACAGCATGAACAACTCTGAAGCAGCCACAGGAGGGGCAGCAACAGACAATGAAGACAAAACCTGTCCTATATGCATGGATACATTCACCAATAAGAAAAGTCTGAAGTGTAAACATGGATTTTGTGAGGAATGCCTGGAACAAGCGAAGAAAAGCATGGGACCCATCTGTCCTTTGTGCAAAGATGTCTTCGGTAAGATAGAGGGAGACCAGCCAGATGGAAACATGTCATTGACAACAAGTACCATGTCCCTCCCTGGATTCTCACACTGCGGCACTATAGTCATCGACTATAATATTCGATCAGGGAAACAGACGGTAAATGCATTAATTAAAATATTTGAACAGATTGGGTCAATTGTGTATTCATGTTATATATTTCTATGTTGATTTTATAACGTCGTTAATTATGTTTACACTTCATTCTTCTGTCACAGAAAAAACATCCCAATCCTGGACAGCACTACGGTGGTATTCACAGAACAGCATATCTGCCAGACAACAGCGAGGGCCGAGAGGTGCTGAAACTGTTGAAGAAAGCATTTGACCAGAGGCTCATTTTCACTATTGGGACATCCAGAACAACTGGGTTGGACAACCAGGTGACCTGGAACGACATTCACCATAAAACCTCCACAACTGGTGGACCACAAAAGTACGGTTGGCAAATCTCTTACTTCTCTTTTAGTATATAATCTTTTTCAGTGTTAAGTCTACTGAAATATTTACATTAACCCTTGTACTTACTGTTTTTCCGCAGTTTTGGTTATCCTGACCCTGACTACCTGAGCAGAGTGAGAGAGGAGCTGAAGGCTAAAGGCATCAAGTGAAGACTAGATACAAAGTGGCTTTGGAGAGTTGTAGTCACAAGTTTAATTTTACATGCAAGAAGAAAAAGTTCAAAAACTAAGTTGATTATTTAAAACAAGAAATTACTAGAATGCATGCATTATTGTACTGTATGCTGTTTCTTCTCTTTTTAATTATATTATCATAAAGGGTTGCTTTGAGGTGCACTGGACAGTATTTACTTTACTTTCTTCTGTTTTTCTGATTTAAAGTTTTTCAGTTTTTAACAGTAAGAATGAAACATAAATGTAACCTTAAGTTCACAGTACACAAGATTTACTGTTTACTTAATAAATGATTAAACCAACCTACTGTCCACAGACTCATTATATTCTTCACAGGTTGTAAACATAACACAAAACACTGTTTTCTGTACAATTTTTAAAATTTTATTTATAACAATATCTGTTATTTAGTTTGTAAAGTACTCCAGCAAAAATTAAACATTATTCTCTTTCCAGAAGAAAGTCTGAGCCTCCATGCATCGTGTACTAGAAAAGCTATGTGTCATTTTTCATTAAAAAAAAAAAAAAAAAGACTAATAAAAAAAAAATGCATGTATGATTTTGCAAAAATGTTCTTTAGGTAAAATGATTGTACTTCTCTCAATTAAAGACAAAACATATACAACAGCATAAAATAACACTTGCTGACAGGTAAGCAAAATAAAAACTTGTTATTGTAGTTACATTAAAGATCGGTGTTACTTTTCACATGCATTAAGATATGGCTGACACATGTCTGACAGAAGCAGCATTTTTGGGACAGAGGCTGAGTGTAAGGACGTGTCAGAGCGACCAGAATGGTAGCATTAGCAGCAGCAGGGCAAAGAGTGAGAGATCAGAAAAGAGCTCATTAAAAACAGAGAAATGCTGAGGACCAAATGAACATAACGCAATTAAGACTAAGCCATTACAAAACTGTGAATATACAGACTTTGATCCTTTAAAAGGTAAAAAGTCTATTCACAAAGCCAAATGGACACTATCTGGTTTTTACAACAACAACAAAAAAAAAAAACTGGAGAAACTGGAGAAATAGACAAGCAAAAGACCTATCTCAGTTACGTTTTCCCTCCCATTTTACCAAAATTGCAGCCTCCCTTTCCTTGTGGAGGAAGATCCTTAAAACAAACAGCTAAATGGTGCAGACATAACACTATCCAGTAAAGTCTTGTATCTGCTATGGCCCTCTCGTTATTAGCCAGCTGTACGCACAGCCAACTGCCCACCCATAAAGGCATTCATCCTTAGCATCTCTTCACAACTGTGATCTCCATCTACCACTTTGCCTGGAATGTTTAACCCATGACCAACTTCCTCATTCTCCACCTCCCTAATCACACATTTAAACGCCTCTCATCCTCTCACTACAGCAACACATGAACTCCAACTGTCATACAATGTGATAAAAACAAACATACCTGCTTTACATCTTACGGTATAAAGCCTACAGTATACACTATACCGTAAAACATGATATTCTGTGCAAGGAAGACAACACAATCATTTCATGAACATTGTTCTCTGAGAAAAAATTATGTGGAAATACTGTAGTTGCCATCTGGTTCTGACATTTTACATGTGCTATACACAAATGGTGCTATCACAAATCAGTCTCACCACCTTGCCAAGAAACCCAGCAAGACAACATATGTACCGATTTAGAGAACTTTGAGTTTTGCCTTTCCCGCTCAAAGTCAACACAAACAACAAACAGTTGGCACTGGTGAAATGGAACAATGTTTTTTTCTTTTCTATACAATTCATACAAAAATAAAAAATTAAAATTGCTCCAATGATAGCATCTTTTCTTCTGATTTTCTTGTTTCCATTTCATTTTGCACAGAGGTAGTGGCTATTTAGGTAAAGGGTAAGGGACAAAGTGTAAATTAAAAATCTCTCATAGAAAATGTTATTCATTTTTGACCAGAGGAATCTCAAAAGAACAAAATATAATACTGCAATCACATACAAAAGTAGTCCTTCATTTTTGTACATTTTATACAGTGTTCACACTTTTTATCAATTTTCTCTCTCACTTTTTATCAATTTTTTTTGTTTCATTTTTCTTTAAAAGGCAAGAAGAGGGGTGTGTTTGGAATAGCATGATCCGGGCCGATGGACAGTCTATGCCAGTGGGTCCACGAGGGGCTCCTCATCTCCACGTGATAGCAACTCCTTCTTCTCATCTGTGCTGGCCAGAGAGTTGCGGCTGTTGTGACCTCCCATGTACAGAGTGGCATATACTGGGTTTGTGAAGTTAGTGGGCTGGAAAGGATCAATAATAATCCATTAGATATTATGTTATGTAGAGGAGGTTATGGCATGTGTATGTACTTATACATATATGCATGTATACATGCATTTTGCTGTACCTTGTCTGGGTCCAGCGTGAAGTCTGCATCTAGCAGCTCCCCGGCGTCGTCATCAGGCTCGCCCTCATAGATCTTGTAGGCGGGGTTTCCAATCTCAACATTCATGGCCCCATTGGTCATCCTTTGGTGCTGGAAGCCCTTGGCCCTACACAAAATATTAAAGGAACAGTCACACCTTCGTTTCTTATTCAGAGTTATAGGAGCCTAAACA
This sequence comes from Seriola aureovittata, assembly GCF_021018895.1. NCBI lineage: Eukaryota > Metazoa > Chordata > Actinopteri > Carangiformes > Carangidae > Seriola > Seriola aureovittata. Next base: position 13,828,470 of record NC_079365.1, on the reverse strand, counting down.
GGGCAAGCAGGGACACAGCCACATTACGAAGGGGGGGAAGAGGCATCGCATGACTCTCGCCACTATCCAGGCTGAGGGAACTAAGCCACAGCACAGGCACCTACACAAACCCAGCATTCATGTAGCCCAGGGCAGATCCAGACACAGTGGACCTGGACATGGGACTGTTAATGTACAGACTATCCTTTCAGACCTCAATAAACCCACAATAGATCCTAGAATATGCTGTGAATATCTCCATCGACTATGTTATCTACCTCTGAGTAAATGCTGGATTTTTCACATTGCATTTTCCAATCTGAGCTTGGAAGAATGCTGTTGCGCTGTCCATGTCTCAACTGTGAGAGACACTACAACAATACAAACCACAGCACAATACAGTACAGTGCAACATGATGGACAACAGTATGAAATATCTACAGCACTGACAGATCTATTCAATGCATCTTTTCAATAGATCTGCTCTGGAGCTGCTCAGAAGAGGGCAATTAATTTAAAAGAAGGAGAAATACTGTAGGAGAGTGATGAACTACAGCTCCCATGAACATCAGAGAAAATGGCGCGACATTCACCACAGGACCAAACACTGCACAGCAACCAAGACTCATGAGCGAGGGAAAGACAGAGAAAGAGAGAGCATCAGGGTGCAGAATTGAATGAAGGTATGGAGGGAAAAGTGTAACCCTGGCAACCGTTACCGCAAGCGTCTGGAGCCGGTTTTGCCGGGCCGGCTAGACCTGAGGAGCAGAGGAGATGCCATTACAGAGAGGAGGGGAAAAGTGCAGACCGAAGAAAGGAAAGAAGGAAGAGAAAGAGGGAGGGAAAGAGAGAATACAAAGGCAAAACGAGGTCGGCACTGAGTGTGTTGGACTGTTACTCACCCTCTCATCCTTTTCCTGTACCAGAACAACGCTCCTCCAACCAGCAGAACCAGCAGCAACAGTAGTAGCACAGGGATCACTATGGAGGCTGTGCCTACACACACACACAAACACACACACACACACACACACACACAAAAATGTTGCATTGAGAATTTTGACTAAGTCATCCTCATCAAATCATCATATCAAATTCAAGGAACTTGATCATTAATGTCATTGTAGAGGTGTCAACTTACGTCCGCCTGCACTTGAGGCACCATCATTGTTAGCAACGGACTCACAGCGATGCCCCGCCCAACCTGGTGAGCATCTGCACACATATGAGAAGAGAGAGTATTTAAGCAATGATACACTGGAGATATTTAGGCTCAAATGAAAACAATTACAAATGAACACGGCCTGTTCCTCACCTGCACTCTGGAAGGCGAGTGATGGGGTCTATAGAGCACTGGCCATTTGCACAGTACTCATTTGTATCACATGTGTAACAGCTGGGCTGGACTCTGCCATTTGTGCAGCTATCGAAGACAGAAAAACACCGTGAGCAACAAAGAGAGAGATGAGACATCTCTGCATGTGTGCGTTTGTTTTTGATGCTGAGTAAATCATGTGTCTGTGAGTGTTCTCACCGGCAGGTAAAGTCCCCTGTGGAAGAGAAGCTGTTGCTGGGGATACACTCGCCATCACGACAATAGTGACACTTGTCAATTTCACATGTGCTGCCAGTGTACTGGGGCAGACAGCGGCATAGCTGGGAGCCATCCTCACTCTGTAGACATGTACCTTTGTTCAGGCAGTGGCCTTCACAGCTTCCTGCTCACACACACACACACAAACATGTAAGTGCACGGCTTACCAACCATATCACAATCTAGTCAAGATACTCAAATCTGACTTTATTGCAGTGTTCTTCATTCGTCAGTAGATGTACTGTATTTGAACATTTTTAAACAGATACAATAATGGGAACACTCACTGTACTGACACTGGTCACCCAGGAAGTCAAGGGGGCATCGGCAGGTTGGCTGGTTTCCAGCACTGACTGTACAGTTGCCTCCATTCTTACAATAATCCTTACATGTGTGCAGGTTACAGTTTGGCCCTGTAAAGCCTGTCAGGCATCGACAAGTGGGAGAGCCTAATACATGAAGGGAAGAAGAAAGAGAAAAAGAATGTGTCAAATTATGGGGCCGACAGAACATAAAGATCGTCCACCTGCATTGCTTTATTTAATGACCAGTGGAAGAAAGACACAAAATGCCATAACCAGCTTGTGATGTCCAGATCTTACCTGTAGGGGAAGGCGTGCATGTGCCTCCATTCTTGCAGTAGTCTCTGCACTGGTCAATCTCACATCGATCTCCTCCATAATTAGGCTGACAGCGACACTTTGGCTGCTTGTGGGCATTTAGGAAACAGCTGCCACCGTTCATACACTGGACCAAGCAGGGACCACTGGGAGGAGCTGTAGAGAACGTTGAGAGGACGTTTTTCAGTCATGAGGAAAGGATATAGATTTCAGTGCCCGTTTGTCATCTGCTTGTGGCAGTGTGTGTGTATCAGTGTCCGTCTGTTCACTCACAGATAGGAGAGAGCGTGGGGGTGGGCAGCTCCACACACGTGCCGTTATCCAGCGTGCGCCCATTGGGACAAGTGCAGACCGGTCCGCTGGGGCTCAGCAGACACAGCCATTCACATTTCTTCCTGTCGCAGGGATTTGTCACTGACAAGGGCAGACAGAGAACCAGTATTAAAAGTTTGGATAACTAACGACCTGCTTCAGCCCTGTCTTCCTCACTGTCTTTTGTTTTTTTTCCTGAGCGCTGCTGCTGTTAAGAGTTTTATTACTTTTTTTTCTACTCACTCTCAGGTTGTTTGTAGCGGTGGTACAAAACTATATCTGTAGCGTGGTTCATTCCAGTCGTCAGGTTCTCAATGGGGCCTTTGCCAAATTTATTCACTCGGAAGACGTAGTTGTTAATGTAGGTGACGCCATAGACGTAGTCTTCAAACACATCGATGCTGAAGGGGTGATGGAGTTCTGTGTAGAAACAGAGAAGACATGTTGCATGAAGTTTCTCTGACGGTAACTTGCATTGTCCAACCACATAAATTGCAACTGAGCCCTAACTGATAAAGACTAATCATTAGTATGGATTGCGACACGAACTGTGCCACTGTGAGCATGTGCCACTCAACTGTTCTTAATGCTGTTTGCAGCCACAACTGCATCGCTGCCGTTCAGCCTCACGCTGCAGATCAAGGATAGTTTAGCATCGGCCCAGTACAGACGCTCGTTGAAGTAGTCCACGGCCAGACCTGTGCACACAGAGAAGAGTATTAGTAAAAGTATAGATGAGAAACCCACACTTTGTATTCAGTATAGAACAGATGATTGTTTGTGTATAAGTGTGTGTGTTTTACCAGTTGGCCACTGGATGTTTTCCTCTACCAGCGTCTCTCTCATGGTTCCATCCATAGCAGCTGTTTCAATCTTGGGGTGATTCCCCCAGTCTGCCCAGTACATTTTCCTAATGGATAAAATATAAAAGCTCCATTCATCACTGCTGTTATCATGATGAAATCTGCATTTGCATTCTTGTGATTTTGTTTCTCCTTTTCAAGTGCACCCCCAGTCTCCAAACCCCCACTCACCCTCTCTGGGGGTCGACCACAATGGCGTAAGGCTCATCAATCATGCCGGAGATGAGGGTTTTGCGATGGCGTCCTCCACTTATCTGGGCCACTTCGATGACGTCTCTACCAGAGTCAGTCCAGTACAAGTTCCCTGCCACCCAGTCCACAGCAATGCCCCGGGGCATCTTCAGATCAGGGATCTGAACACAAAGACCAGGAAATGTTATCCATCCCGTTCATATTTTACATTATATGTATACAAAAGCAAACATATACAGACTTACCTCCAGGTTGGTGACCCTGGAGTCACTTTGGCGTCGGTTACGGTTGCTATTAGGGGAGGATGAGGAAGGAGGCAAATCATAGGAAGAAATGCGCCCCGTGTGCCAATTTGTCCAGTAAATGCGGTTCGTCTTGACGTGAAGGTCCATGGCATCAATGCGCACATTGGCATCGCCCTGGAAGATCTGCTCATAACGCCAGTTTGGCATGGAGGGGTCCAGGCTGCGGATCTCATTGTCGTCAGCGATGTAGAGCACTTGTCTTGGAGCTGGGGGGGTGCACAGGGAATTAAGTCAGTCCAGAAAAGTCATTGTAGTAGAGCACAGATGTGAAAAGATTAAAGCAGGACGGCAAAGTTCAGTACTCACCATCAGCCTTGCAGGTGTCATTGATTCTGGTGAAGTACTTGTGGCAGCTGCACTTGTAGGAACCCTTCGTGTTGTTGCAGATGTGGGAACACGCTCCAAACTGCTTGCACTCGTTCTTATCTGTGCAACACCCCACGGGCCACACGGTGCACGTTACACAAAGTTTAGAGTCTTGCAGAAAACTGTAGCCATAACATAACATGAGAAAAATGACGCCAGGGCAGAGAAAACTGTACCTTCACATCTGTTACGTCCTTTGGGCTGGAAGCCGGGTTTGCAGGAGCAGAAAGAGTCGGTGCCATTCACCACACAGTGAGCTTCGTCTCCATCTCCACACACCGTCCTGTTGCTGCGACAGTCGTTCAGCACCGTGTCTAGACGTGAGGAAACAGGGAGCATGCAGTCACACTGATAACCACGCAGAATGAGAGTGTGCACTTACACAGTATGACAAATATACCATGACACAACACACCTTTCTTATTGCAGTTCATTTCATCAGAACCGTAGTCCTCGCAGTCGTTGAAGTAGTTGCAGCGCAGGACAGAGCTGATGCAACGGCCACTGGAGCACTGGAACTCATCCTTCTGACACGCTGGTGTGGAAGGAGTCACTTGTGAAGGAGTACAGTCACAGAGTTAGTCATTACCTTGATTATCATGTGCAAAACTCATCCCAAATGCAATCGCAATTTAAATAAAATGTGCTACAGCAAGCCACTAAATAATTTCCTCTCTCTGTCTGTCTATTTAATCATTTTCAACTTTAAAAAAGATTAAAGAAACTCACAGCAGTTGACTTCATCACTGTTGTCCCCACAGTTGTTGACTCCATCACAGCGTTTTGATAATGGCAGACACACACGGTCGTTATGACAGCGAAACTGTCTCGTGGGCGGACACTGGAATTTAACTATGGAACGAGGAGAAGAGAAACGTTACAGGTGGAGAGAAGACTCTTTATAAGCAGGGTGTCAAAGGGTCTCCAGGAATGCTGCTGCCATGTGAAAATGCAGTGATTCTCACCACACTCCTCTGGGTTCTCGTCAGAGTTGTCTCCACAGTCGTCCTCACCGTCACACTTCCAGCCCAGGGGTTTACAGAGAGTGTTGTTGCACTGGAACTCGTCCAGGGGGCAGTATCTACCCACTGAAACACGGAGGTGACAAAAAGGAGGAGAGAGGGATGAATGATACATCACCTCAGCCACTGTATGCATCCACATTTGTAAGCATTATGTTCGCCTAAACATCCAGGAGAAAACAAGTGCGCGTTTCTTACCGCCACTGTCACATTTCTCCTCATCACTGCCATCCATGCAGTCGGTATCGGCATCACAACGCCAGCGAATGGGGATGCAGTGACCATTTTTGCACTGGAACTGATCACTGTCACACTTCACATCACAGCCGTTCTGACAAAAGATAATTGTTTTACATTAATACCCCTACTATGTCCGCTTCTAAAGAACAAATGAAATCAGGAAGGAAATGGTTACGTGATACCTCATCTGAACCATCGGCACAGTCATGGTCCCCATCGCACTTCCAGCGCCCGGCAATGCAACGGCCATTTGTGCAGGAAAACTCGCTCTCTGAACACTGACGAGGCACTGAGGACGAAGAGAAGACAGCTTAGGAGGGAGAGAGAAGATAATCAAGGAGGAGCAGAGAGTAGAGGCAAGGAGCAAGGAAAGGCGTAAGGAAAGGAAAAGAGAAGAGAAAAGGTGGGAATAGAGCTGACTGCTAAAACAACACAGGATTGTCTGTCGAGAGCCAGACGTACATCAATAAAATGAAGCTGGTTTTTCAAATCACAAGGTTGACTCATGGGGTAACAGAGGTGGGGATGGTACAGCATTCTGCACTGTATGAAGCGGAGGAGCTAGAGGAGCTAGTGGGATCGAAAAGGAAGGAAAAAGCTCAGAACAAAAGAAAAGCCGGGGGCACACAAAGGACTGGGTAGCTGAGGTTGTGAATGGTTGAGGTGAAACTGTGAAAACACCTACCTCTGGCTCACAGCAACAGGCCAGTGTGAAATGCAAAATAGACATGAGATGATGTGAGATGTGCAAATGGCCACAGAACTAGTTAACTAAAAAGAAATCGAAGTCTCAACCATGAGTGTAGTTGAGTTAATATAACACACACACACATACACAGTGAGAGGTGACACACTGCTTACCGCTATAACATGTTGCATCTGAAGTTTACTCACAGTAGAGCTCATATTATATTTTGAATCACTGTTTTCATACAGGCTGTGGTTGTGACCGTGTGAGCGAGCAGCATCCCTCCGCAAAATAGGAAAAACAGGAGAAGCCTACCACACTTGTCTTCATCAGAGTTGTCACCACAGTCGTTGTCGTAGTCACACTGCCAGCGGCCAGGCACACAGCGGTTGTTCTTACAGCGGAACTGGTACGGCTCGCATGTCCGCTCATCTGCGCACCGAACAGACATACTAAGTACAAACATGGCTGTAGCTCTGTTTTTTGTTTTTTTTTGCACCAGATATATCTTCTTAGTGATCACTAACTTTTTCCTTTTCCCCCTCCGACTACCACTCTCCCCTTACCACACTCCTCCTTGGGTTCATCGGAAGCATCTCCGCAGTCATCCTCTCCGTCACACTTCCAGCGTGCCGGGATGCAGCGCCCCGAGTCCTTACAGCGGAACTCATCTACGCCGCACGTCATCTGGGCTGCAACACAGAGGAGCTCAAGGTTTATACATCTGAACACTGGACATGAGAAGACGAGCTTATTCACTCTCGTTCTGCAAAAATAATTAACGGATAATAAATAGATTATAGTGTTATTATTAAAATTGTGTGAAAATCAACGCTCTCCTCCTGTTGGAGCTGTATGATGTCAGGTTTGCTTTTTAAATTCCAAACCCCAGTGCAATACTTCCTAGGTTTAGTTTTTATCTATTAATGATATTCACAGCTTCCCAGTGGACCATGCTCAGGCTCTGATGGAGACTCATTTCTTAAGTAAAGGTGTTGTTAGGCGCAGTAATAATAAGCCGTGTCTTACTGCAGTTGGCGGGCTCGTCAGATCCATCCACACAGTCATTGTCCCTGTCACACACCCACACCCGTGGGATACAGCGCTTGGTGATGGCACACTGGAACTGGTTGGGGGCACATGTCACTTCCGCTGCACAGGAGACAGACAGATTAGACACTACATGAAAAATAATATCTAATCACAAATTTCACAAATTAAAATCACTACAATATCCTGTTGTGGCACCTTGAGACTACAATATTCATTACATAATACATTTACATTTACTTGCAGTTAAATGTGCTAAAATGTAAATTTTGACCTCAGAATGGCACAAAGGAATAGTACATGTAATCTCCCTCTGTGGAGGATGAACGTGCTCAGCAAATGTCATGGCAATTACATTATGCAACATCATTTAGCCTCAGGGCGTTGCTAAAGGAAAGGTCAAAATAGGGCTCTTGGGAGCATGAAAATCTTTAGCAATTTCCTATGCACTCATTAGATTTTGAAATACAGTATGTATAAGTGGAAAGCGTGGCCTATGGGAAGCGACGGAGGAAAGGTCAAGGGGTCACTACAGTCAGTAAGGTTCATCCTCTGGGGCCAAGTTTTAGTCCGGCTACAAATGGTAGAGCTAACTTTTTCGGGACCATAGTGTTGTGCTGGTAAATGAACAGATGGGCACACTGTAGTGACCAATACCATCCTTAGGCTCTGCCACTAGCAGGGCAAAAAACTGGGAGACTTACGACAGTCTTTCTCATCCTCTCCCTCTCCACAGTTGTCCTGTCCATTGCAACGGAAGATGCCAGGGATGCAGCGACTGGGGTGGGTACATTTAAACTGACTGGGCAGGCACACATGGATATCTAGAAGCAGAAAGATGACAAATAATGGTTAACAGAGGATATGGGTTATTATGGATCCAGCTGAGAACTAGAATTACCGACTCGCAGTTGTATGCCTCCCCCACCCAGGCAAGTTGCAGGAAATATGGTCACAATCTCCCTTCCTGAGTTACAGCATTGACAAAATGGCCAGACGTGTTTTTGCAGAAAATTATGATGACAATGAAGCTGAAGTTCTGAAGTCATAATTTTACACCTAACATACAGTAATTTGCATAAGAATACATGAGTTATCATATATAATCATCTTTGAGTCCAAATTAATGTTTCTACCAAAATTGAAGAAATTCCCTCGAAGCATTCCTGAGATATCACGTTCACAAGAATGGGACAGACGGACATACAGACGGATGGACAGACAACAAGGAGGCGTAAAAAGATTTCAAATCTGTAGGTATATGACGGTGTGTGTACCGCAGTTGGCCTCGTCAGAGTTGTCCTGGCAGTCATTGTCTCCATCGCAGATATAGGCTGGGTTGGTGCAGATGCCGGTGCCACATTGAAACTGGCCTGGTCTGCATTTAAACTCAGCTACAGTGAGAAAACAAAGTGCATTATTAACCAGAACAAACAAAACTAAATACTACGTCATTGAATCAACAGGAAATGACTATCCAGTGCGCGCTCATCACTCACGGCAGTCTGCAGGCTCGTCCGAGCGGTCCCCACAGTCATCTTCAGTATCACACTTCCACCAAAATGGAATGCACTTGTCATTTTTGCAAACAAACTGGAGGGACAGAAGAGAGAATGATTTATTTTTTCAGATTAATAACGTGTCAATACAGGTTAATGTCGGGAATGATAACTTCGAGATAGCACACCTGACTTGCAGTGCAGTTGGACAAGCACTGTTTGCCATCAGCTGCTAGGTAAAAGTTAGTGGGGCAAGCGCACTTGTAGCCCCCTCCAGGTGAGAGCAAACACAGGTTACTGCAGCCTCCATTGTTGAGTTGGCATGGGTGGTCAGCCACTAAATAACAAGGGAAATGTGCATAGGTAGAATTAAGGGCAGATCAGACAGGGACCAGGACACAGATGAATATTTACATGTGGTAATGAATGACGGGTGTCTTGTTTTTACCTTCAGGCTGGCGGTACGGGTGGTAAATGTGGATATCCATCGGCCTGTGTAAGGTGCTGATCAGCATGGTCTTGTTGATTCCCAGAGTCTTATGAGCTCTGTTGATGGACTTTGTCTCCCAGTCTGTCCAGTAGATGTACTCCTCAAACAATGTCATGGCAAAGATGTGGGGGATATCCTGAGTCAGAACTGCAGGGGCACAGGTACAAAAACAAATAAGTTGGTAGCTACAACTGGATAAGTCTACAAACACACTCCTCTTTGTCTGTATGTGTGTGTCACCTGTGTGTCTGCTGGTTCCATCCAGGCTGGCAAATGCAATGTAATCCTCCCGAGCATCAGCCCAGTAGATACGGTCATTAACAAAGTCCAGCGTGAGACCATTGGGCCATGTGATCTTATCCTCCACGATGACACTCCTGTTGGTGCCATCCATCCCGATCCTCCCTATGTGGGGGCTGTCACCCCAATCTGACCAGTATAAATACCTGTCAGGGATGTGCTGTATTAGTTACGGTTATTGGTCCCAACACATCAGAATTTAACATCCACTGGGCTCCAGAGGTCTCGAGGTTTCAAACAAATTACAAAATCATTGAGGTGCAGAATTTAAAAGTCAGTCTAACACACATTTTCTGTACGTAACTGACAATGAAGTAGGCAGTTCAACTTTCTAACTTTCAGTCAACCCAGATCTTCTGAAGTTGTGTCGTGTCACTCTTACCCATAGCGTACGTCCACAGCCACAGCACGTGGCTCCCTCAGGCCGCTGTTGACCAGAACTGTCCGGTACGCTCCATTCAGCTTTGACACCTCGATAGTGTCCCGTCCCTTATCACACCAGTACAGGTTTCCTCCCACCCAGTCGACTGCCAGACCATCTGGGTTGCTGAGTGATGTGCGATGAAGGACCTAACAAATGAGAAAGCAGTATATACTTACTGAATCTGTGCTTCACAGTGAAGGATTTTATTTTTTTTCCAGGGTTTTTAGTTCCCATACATGTGTACAAATAAGGAACATATATAACATATCATATATCATAATAATTTATGAGAAGGAAAGCCAGGCGGGTATTATAAGCACTGCCCCCTGTCTTCCTTAAACAAGATGGTGCTACACCGACCTGAACATCGCTGCCGTTGATGTGCATGCGTCGGATCATGCTGCCCTGGGTGGTCACATCTGTCCAATAAATCATCTGCTGGCGGTAGTCAAAGTCCAGAGCTACAGCATTGTTCAAGCCCTGTCAAAGCACAGGAGCTGCGTCAGTCTGGGGCCAGCGATAAACTCCTGCAGGAGGGTTTGCAAGACTTTCCCGGCACTTCAAAAGAACATACTGTATCTGCAGGCCTCACCTGTTTGAGCAGTGTGTAATTGGATCCATCCAAGTTGAGCTTCCTCAGGTAATAGCGGTTAGCAAAGATCAGGAAGGGTTCTTCATCTGCAGGGAGGGAAACATCATATGTGAGTGGATTTGCCTTAAACACTTGGCTGAATGTTATTAATCTGTCATGTTTCTTACCTGAGGTGGATTTGCATATTGTGGGGTTTTCAGGACTAAGGCTGAAACCTTCCACACACAGACAGTGGAAGCTGCCGTGTGTGTTGATGCAACGCTGCGTGCAGGGATAGGTGGTTGTGCACTCATCTATGTCGACACAAGTCTTCCCATCATCCTTCAGACGGAAGCCAGGGTGGCATCTACACTGTGAGGAGGCACAGTACAGAGCAGGTAAAGCAACAATGAACGCTGTTTATATTACACGCTCATGACTAGAGAACTCAAAGTCAGAATTTCACAGTGTTCACTTACCTTAAAGCCTATTTTCAGGTCTTCACAGAGCTGAGAGCAGCCGCTCAGTTTGCTGTTCAAGCACTCATTAATAAAGCAGTTCAGCTCATCAGAGCCATCACCACAGTCGTCCTTATGGTCACAGAGCAATGCCTCATCGACACAGTTTCCATTATTGCAGGCATATGCAGTGTCGTTGCATTTCTTCTCTGTTCCATTACAGAAAGGAATGAAGTGGGAAACAAATGAAGAGGAAAAAGTCAACCAGCTTTTAGTCACAGCTGTTGAGAGCGCTTCTCATTTGCCAAAAAGATAATAACAAATATTAATGTCATATTCACTTTTATGTTCATTAACACATTTAATTATACTGGATGCGACTTGTGCTTTCTGTGCTGTTAGTGCTATAACAGTGTCCTTTGTTTTGGCTGCATCAACATGCTCCAAGGCTATAGATGAAAATTAGACATCTGGCTACTTTGGTCCATGTGAATTAGTAAGATAAGCACATAAAAAAAAAGTGTCTCTGGAGCGGCAGTGTGAATTTAACCTGAGTCAGTGCAACGTGGGTTCTTAGGTGCTTCGTCTGAGTGGTCGTGGCAGTCGAAGTCTCCATCGCACTCCCATGAACTCTGGATGAGGCAGCGTCCGTTGGCACAGCGGAACTCATTGGTTCCACATGTTGGATATTCTGCGGCGAGAAAACAGCAGCGGGGTGAAGGACAGTTAGGCTCGCTGTTGTTAAAAGTGAGGAGGAGCTTTTTAAATCGCCCCATGAGGAATAAGAGGTCATGGTTCCACTCACCACACTCCTGGGACTCATCGGAGCCATCGCTGCAGTCGTTGTCATGGTCACACACAAAGTGCTTGGGGATACACTGTCGGTTCTGGCACATGAACTCATTGCTGCTGCATGTGTTGTTGAACACTGAGACATAAAAAATATTTGATGAGTAAGTGCGATAAACAGGTTTCATGGTCCACCAGGTGCTGCATGGGTTTATTTATTTCATGTATCTATTTTATAAATATTTTATGTATTATTTTGAACACTTCTTGCCCCTGCCTGCACTCACCACAGCCAGCTTTGACACTCTCGTCAGCTCCATCAGGGCAGTCTTTGTCCCCGTCACACTTCCAGCGTTGAGGGATACACATATGTGATCCAGGACACTGGAACGCCTCAGGACTGCAGGTTTTGGTCTCTGTGATGGAAAGAGGTTATTGAAGGTGATTTTAATGCCTTTTATTGCCCTATTTGTAAATATAATGTTTAACCATCGATGATCAATGACTATATCTTTATTTCGGAGGCAGAACGGGAACTGTTATGTTATTGTTAATAATATTCTCACAGAACCTACTGCTGTCAAAAGAGTTGCGGTTCTAGACTTGTTAGCACTATGTCTGCTTCTTGTATCGGTATTCACTACGGTTTCGTTCCCAACACTCACTGCACTTGCTGTCCTCATCACTGCTGTCACCACAGTCGTCGGCTCCGTCACACACCCAGCGGTTGGGAATGCAGCGGTGGTTCCCACACTCAAACTGGGAGGCTGAGCAAAACTTATCTGGAGGACCAGAAAGAAATGTTTAAAGTGCAAAACACAGATTGCCAAAACAAAGTAATGGTCTGTAGCGTTTCAGATTGTTTAGGCTCTGGTACAGTATCTAAACATACCGCAGTGAGCCTCGTCTGCACCGTTCTCGCAGTCATTCTCCTTGTCACAAGTCCAGCTCATAGGGATACAACGTCCACTAGGACAGGCAAAGAAGGGCGTCGGACACTTTGTTTTCCCGCTCCCTGGCACGGTGACAGACAAGTGGTAAGTTAAACAAGAAAACATCAGGGAGGTAAGCCAGCATGGAGAGAAAAATAATTTACTTTGCGGAGAATTTGCTCCCGAACCACAATTTAACGGATGAAAACGTTCATTGTTTTTGTTTCTATTCCATTTAGAGTAATCCAAATTGGACTTCTTGCTCTAATCCATCTGTGAAAAAATGATTTCACTTGTTCCTGGAATACTGTGTGTACATTCAGCTGTGAGAAAATATGTGTATTTCAGAGGCTCTTAAAATACCTGGGCAATTTCTTTCATCAGAGAAGTCTCCACAGTCATTAGCACCATCGCATTGCCATGAAGGGGCATAGCAGAGTGTGGTGAACTCACACTTCTGAAATGTCATTCCCTTCACTCCCAGATGGAAGTAACTGGAACAGTCCGTGGCAGCTGAACAGAGAGAGCAGAACTACTTTTTACCACAGCCTGAGAGACAGTGTTGGCCTTTCTTATTATAGGTTTTTTCCTAATTTTTGCTGAACTCACTGCAGTTCATCTCGTCACTGGCATCCTCACAGTCCACTTTCTGGTTGCACTTGCTGGAGTTGGAGATGCAGCCTCCGTCTCTGCACTGGAACTGATCGGCCGAGCACAGTGTGGCTGACACACAGGAAAATGAGACGCAGTGTTTAGGTAGAACGCAATTTAAAAAAAAAAAAGTCAAAATGACGTCAGGCGGAAAAAAAAAAGAGAATTGTTTACTCGACTCACTGTTACAGAAGAGTTCATCAGAATTGTCTCCACAGTCGTCCTGCCCGTTGCACCAGGAGCTATGCCCGACACAGCGGCCATTCACACACCGTCTGTAGCCCTTCTTACACACACGGTTGGCTGAGAACAGGATACGATATGGACTCAACTTAAAAATGTCAACAGCAATAGTACGGCTGAAACTGTGAGAGAAAAACCTTCCACTCACCACAGTAGGACTGTTTCTCGTCAGACTTGTCCTTGCAGTGGGCCATGCCATCACAAGTCAGGGTGTAGTTAACACAGTCTCCATTCCCGCACTCAAACTCATCAATGCTGTTACATGTAGTGTTTATGGCTGCGAGACAAGGACAGAAAAATGCACTTAGATGCACTTAATGCACTTAAGAGTTGCATGAGAGAGGCATGCTGCATGGAAACATTTTCAGTGCTCATTCAAATCCATTCAAGTCCTGATCTCAGTCTTTGCTTGTTATTTTATTACATTGTGGTCTGCATGTAAAAGAGCTTCTGCACAGTAAAATAAGCAGATAAAAAAAATGAATAAAACAGTGTGTAAAAGATGAATTTTTTATCTTTGTATGATGAGAATTTTAAGCCTAAGATTTGTTTTTATGAATCCCTTGCTTGCATTACCTATGCAGGTGTTGTCTTCCAAAAGTTTCCTGTCACCACGGCAACTGCAGTTGACCCTTCCTTCTGAGGTCAGCAGACACAGATCCTGACATCCTCCATTGTCAACACGGCACAGAGAGAACTCACCTATGCAGACATGAGGAAAGTTGCACGTGCACGCACACACACACACACACACACACACACACACACACACACACACACACACACACACACACTTGAGTGAATGAGAATTTCTGACCCTACATCCAGCCTCCTGACACACAAGCAAACACATTCCCCCTACACACACATCCCCATCAGCAGACAAACACGCCTGCCTGATGTGGCCTTGCCTCCGCTCTCCGCTGAATGCGTAATTCAATGTGACTCAATCTAAATGGGATTTGCAGCTATTTACCGCAGGCTCTCTGCTTGTATGGTCGCTGTGGGTATTGGAGCACGAGAGAGTTTACTGAATGAGGCAAATTGAGGGAAAAGATGGCTGACGATATGGAAGGGAAAAGAAAAACAGGGCTGCATTGATTTAAAAGTATACAGACAATGGGAGATGTAGAACAAGATGAGTTGGAGAGAGAGGTGAAGACGTATGGAGAAAAGTGAAGAGCAATTTAGAGGGTGTGTGCCTGTGGTAATATAGAGCTCATGAATGGAGGTGTCTGCAATTCATCTGGTGCAGCGTCACTCCCAGATTAGTTTTATCATCCCATTAACTGCTCTGTTGGGGCAGAAAAAACATCTTAGTTCACGTGTGTTGTGCCAGTGAGTGTTTAAATACTTGCTCTAAAACAGCCTGTGTTAAAACCTTTTATTGAACTAGTTTGACTTGTAATGGCCTACGTATGTTGATGTTATCACCAAGGATGGAATGATAAGCTATTGTATACAGTAATGAAATTTCATAACACCCCAAGTTCTACTGGTTCTACCTCACAAATGACTGCTCAACATGTAAATATAAAAAGAGCTGTTGATATTGCATTACACAAATAAAATTTACCAAATCACATACATACATACACAATCACACAGTTCTACACAAACATTTGGATCCGTCTCTCTGTGTAAAAACAACTCACAGCTGTTGGTGTCGTTGGCCACCGCAACGATACCCATCGGCTGCTGAGGGATGTCGGCACGCAGCACCTTCATGTCTCCTCCTGTGTATTTGTCAGCGCGAAGCACAGCCCTCCTCACCCAGTCAGTCCAGAAGATGTAGTCACCGTACACAGCCAGGCCAAACGGATGGACCGGCTCATTCTTCAGTACCACCTGCAGGGGGAAGCACAAACGCAGCCATGACCTCATACATTCAGGAAATTCCAGCCTTGGAACAAACTCGAAAGGATAAACACACTGAGGTGCTGTTATTAGGCAATCCCGTGATACAATTATACTGTAGTGCAAATATTTTCCTTAATGCTTCATGATGTACGCTGTGTCTGTCTGCATGTTAAGTGTTTGTGTCACTCACATAGCGCCGGCTGCCATCATACTCGCAGCGCTCTATCTTGTCCAGCGTGGCGTCAGAGAAATACAATTTTTCAGCACGGTGGTCTATGGCCAGGCCGTTAGGGGTTCGGATGTCCGTGCCAATGATCACAAGGACATTGGCACCAGTCAGTGTGGCACGCATGATGCTGGGAGACTGCTCGTTCCAGTTGGTCCAGAACATGAGGCTGCAGGAGAGATATATAATCAGTGATGTAAATAGGTGTAAAGTTTTGGCACAACATGCGAGCAGTATTGGATGTGAATAACCGACTTAGTTCTAACCTCTGACACTCGTCAAGGACAAAGGCTCTTGGGTGATCATCCCCCGACATGGTGACCACCGTGTGTCGGTCAACGGCCCCCCAGCGGCTCTGATCCACAGTGTGGCGGGTGATGGTTGAGGTTGTATAGCTGGTCCAATACAGCATATCCCAGCCCCTGTGGTACGCCAAACCCTCCACTGAGCCCACATCTGAAAAAGAACAGAGCAGGAGAGAGAAGAGGGGAAAGAAACACGAAGATAAATACAGAGAACAGTGGGTAAAGAAAAAGAACAGGGAGACATTAAACCAGAATGAGGGAAAAGACAGAAGATAAAAGAGGGGAAGGAAAAGAAGCACGTCAATCCCAGTGCTGTGTTAAAAGGCCAAGTGTGGACTGTCTGGCAGTAGCTCAGTGCTGGCAAACTGCTATGTGGCAGCACAGAGTCAGGGCTATGGACATGACAGCTTGGTATTAATGACCAAGAACACCGTGTGATTCGAGGCTTTTATCCAACAAATAGCTCACTAAAAAGGTCACAAAAACAGTTACTGGCTAGCGTATTACTTTCCATTGCACTACCTCATCAACAGATGAGAAGTAAAAAGTCATTTTTCTGCTCCATAGCCGTGAAATGAGTAAGAGGTTGTGCACTCCTCGCCTGCACAGAGGCCAGAGGACAGACGAGAGGGCAGCCAAGATGGAGGAACACAAAGTTCTGTGGTGGCAGATAAAGAGCAGCTGTTCTGTTGCTGAGAAACAATACATGCACACAGTCAATTTAAAAACAACTATGCATCAGTTCACTCCCATGACAAATAATTGGTAATAGCTGCCTTATTGTTACTGTTACTGCAATGGAACAGTGAGGGTCTAATGATCACAGCAGCCTTTTCCGGGGCTGGAGATGACCTCACTCCGTCCAGAGGATCAGCAAGATTCACCACCAGGTGGGACACTTAACACTACACCTACAGTGAAATGCCTCGGACATGAATCACCATTTGTCCGGTGCGTGCTCTGAGATTCTGAATGAAGAGAAGCGACTGGAAAGCCTAGCGGGGGCACGCAACACAAAAGCAACTCCTCTCTGCTTCTCGCAATCATAAATCAATGTCCTAAAAATCGATAGCGAGCGCCAGAGAAATCCATCCGCCGCTATTTCTTCTTTCTTCAGTGCTGTTAATGAATTGTAAATCTCTGGCCAGCAGCGCTCTCGACTCAAATTCCTGCTTTTCACATCTGTTTATCTTCACATTGTCGTTGACCTAAGCCTATCTGGGGTTCTGTACATTTTCGCTTGTTGTTTACAATAATACAGATATGCTGAATTTATAGCTGTTGAGCTCAGCTGGTTATAGTGGCATTGAGTTTTTTATTGCAGTTATCTGCCGTAGACGCGATAGCAGGTCAGTGTTTGCTATCAGGCGGGCAGTCAATAATTACCCTGATTTCTGAAGACAAACACTCCTTCACTCTGTCTCTCACTGTGTATATACCATATCTGCATATGTTCTCCAAACCGTGTGTGTCTGCAGACACAGCGCTTCTAGAAAATACACAGCTCCTTTCAGAAAATGAACAGAAACAATGGACCCTGGGAAAAAAAAAAGAAAAAAATATGTTTGGCCTCATTTGGCCCTCCCACAGAAAGCAGGCCAGCCCATCTCTGTCAGTCCTGCTCTGTGATAATCAGTCCAGAGTTCACCTGCCGTTTACTCGGTTTCATCCTCTCTTGCTGTTGAGTTATTCACCACCATTGTGTGTCTAAGTAGATCCCTTCCTCGGAGGCATGAGGAAGGCTGATTGTGGGCCGCTGAGCAAGGGGTCCTGATTAAGGTGTCGTGTGGAGTAGCCGCCTGCCAGGAGGTGACAGGAAATCACACAGTCTACAGCATTTAGCTCTGAACACTCGGATGCTCTTAACAGGAGTCTGTGGAGAGGGATGAAGGGACTCGAGCAACTAAGAAATCAGTACTGACTTTACTTCAGTGGAGGTGTCTGATGTTATTTTGTTCCCTCTCTCACCCCCCAATCAAAGGTGGAGCAGATTTCGAGGATTGTTAAAACGGCTTGAGTCACATACAGCACATGGGAATGGGTCGTTTGCTGGTTGTGTTTTAAAGGACAGTTTCTGAGAGGTATATCATTTTCACACTGTCAGCAGCAACATGAACGTATGTAATGTGTGTACGCTGTATGTATTTAACAATCATGTTTAGTTCTTATTGGTTCATTTTAATCGTCGACACGTAGATGTTAAATGACTGGAAATCTGTGTGTCGTCATGTCTGAGTACACTGCTGTCATCCCACAGTGAGTAATCATTCCCACCTGTATTATCAGTAGTTTTATGACTGGCTTGAGCATATTGACCCAACCAAAAGCCAACTGTGTTCCTACAGTCACGGTATGAGTGAAAGACATGTCCATAACTGAAGACGCGATGCTGCTGTGGAACTGTACAGGTTCAGAGGATCTGCCGGGGAACGGCAGTGACACTGGGCTGGGCAAGGTGGAGCAGGTCCTAGTCCCAATATTAGATACACTGATTCTGGTGCTGGGGGTCGTCGGGCACACAATGGTGATGGTGATCCTGTGTGGGAGGCGGAGGAGAGGTGCTGGACATTCCCCTCACAGCTCCATGACAGGCACCGGGACAGACATCCTCCTGCTGGCTCTGAGCGCTGCCGACCTGCTTTTGCTCTCCACGCTTCCCTTCCACACTGTTGCCATAGCCATGCAGGAGTGGCCGTTTGAGGACTTCATGTGTCGTCTGGTTGGCTTCTTGGGATCGGCCTGCTCGTCGGCCAGCGTCTTCACACTGGCTGCGCTGGCTGTGTCTCGCTATCTGACTGTGGTGCAGCCTACCAGAGCGTACGGTCTCCTCTCCCCTCGCCGGGTGTCTATAGCTGCTGCACTCCTCTGGGTGCCAGCCTGCTGCCTGGCTGTCCCCCAGCTGGTTTTTCGCTGTGTGGGAACCCCCCGACAAGCCCCTGATAGACACACATGCTTTGCTTTCCGGTTCCACAAAGACCAGCTGATCTATGGATTATTTCACTTTTTTGTGGCCTTCTTACTTCCACTGATCACCATTGCTGTGGCCTATGGCAAGATCTACCTGTTCCTGTGGGGGAGTCAGCAGGCCGGCAGGGCCCCCCAAGTAGAGCGCTACCAGAGCAAAGTGACCCAGACCTCAGCCATGCTGGTGCTGGCTTTTACCCTATGTTGGCTGCCGTCCTATGGCCTGACGCTGAATTTACTGGCGGAAGAAATTTCAGGGGCCACTGGCACCTCACCCCGTTACGGCCCCTTCAGTGTGTTTGCACGCTTCATGGCGACTTCCTCTACAGTGGTGAACCCCATCCTCTACGTGCTCATGTCCCAAAAGTTCAGACAAGACTTACTAAGGCTGTTTAAAAAGGGGAGGCAAAGAGAAGGTAGGGCTGTGGATATGGCTGCTGCCTGACAGTATTACTATCAGCAGCTACCTTGATATAACTGAACACCTGTCACACAAACACACAAACAAGCAAAACCTGACCGCTGGGATTTATAACTTAAAAAAGTGCAAGCTGAGTTGCCTTGCTGAATTACTCATGTGAATAAAATGGACGGAATAAAATACCCTCACAAGGAAAGTCTACTTAACAAGGAAAAACAACAGCACTTGCAACATCTTTCCCTCTGTTAGCCTGGATATAGTACAAGATCAAACTGCTTGCCTTGGGAGGAGCTGCTCTACAGGGACAGTGGGACAAACAATGTTGAATCATGCGTTCCTTGTAAAAACCGATTAAAGTCAAGGCACTTTGGTAAAACATTAACAGTGCACCTGTGATTTGTTGTGCTGAGATAAGGTGAATGAATGTCTACTGCATCTGCCTCTGGGCCTGTTTGTGTTTATATACACTCTGTTCCTAAAGCACAGATAAACAAGAATTACCGCCTCATGCTTGTATGTCTCCGCCAACCAGCCAATTTGCAGGAAATATGGTCACGGTTACAGCACTGAATAATTTGCAGAACATTATGATGTCACAGTGAAGTTGACCATTGACCATTTAGATATAAAATGTCATCACTTCATCATTTTATCCTATTTGACATTTGCGTTAAATTGTGTCATAATTAGCGTATGAATTGGTGATTTATGAAAAATGTGTTTCATGAGGTGTCCTTGACTTTGAACTTTGACCACAAAAATCTAATCAGTTCATCCTCAAGTCCAAGTGAATGTTTGTGCCAAATTTGAAGAGATGTCCCGCAAGGCGTTACTGAGATATCGTGTTCATGAGAATACACTGGAGGTAAACTGTGAATAAAGCTGGGTGTTTGGTTGATTGTTGAGGAACAAGGGTAAGTTAATAGAAAAGGTTCACACAAGCTTAAGATGTGGAAATACTCACTCTCTACTACAGTCTTGCGGTCAGATCCATCATCACTGATCTGCTGGATGTTGCCAAAGTGGATGTCACTGAAGAAGATGCGGTTAGCTCCCTTTCCTCCACCTCCTCTATAATCAAAAGTGAGTGCAATGACATTCTTCATGTGCTCCGGGTCTTCAAATGGTTTTATTGGTGCATTCAGGTTGTTTTCATCCGACAGGTGGACACTCTTTAGTATAGTGCGCTCTGAGTAGAGCAGGTAGCCATCATAGTCACGGCAGCTGCGGCCATCTTCAGCCAGCATGCCATGTGCACAAGCGCATGTGCGCTGCCCGTTGCCACGGTAAAGACAGAGCTGCTGACAGCCGCCATTTTTGTCTTTGCACACGTTTGTTCCTGTAAACAGAGATAAAAATCCATGATGTTATTATTAAATACACTTTTCTCAGATCCCTAAATGCGGGGAAACACACATTTAAGAAGTTCTTAATTTACCATTTATTCCACAAAATACAAATCCCTTGTAAAATGCTAAATTCTTGCATGTGAAGCAGATTTATGACGGTTTACATATTTAACAAACACCCCAGTGCTTACCTTGCTGCCTGGCCCTGTTGAAAACCTTGATGTCTTTGAGTTGCACCCCAATGCCAGTCCTCAGAGACACAGAGTCTGTGGCATTGTCCTTGCTGCCTCTCTTTATGGAGCCGTTAGCATGTGTCCTTCAAAGAAGACAGAAACAGCATCAAACAGAGGCTGATGCTTGCAGACATTTACGGAGGAATATTAGAAATATTACAAATGATAGAAGGAAAATATCACAGATATTCCAAAAGTGAGGACAAGTTAGACTGAGTAGGAGGAGTAAATCTCACCTGTCACTCCAGTAAATGTAGCTCTCAAACACCGACACAGAGAACATGTCCATGTTGTTGTTGGCCAGCACCACCTCCCTGTTTTCTCCAGTTTCAAGGTTGATGCGCTCAATCTTGTCCGTCCTTGCGTCACACCAATAGAGGAGACCATCCTGCATGCACACACACAGTACTGTTTGTTCACCCTCTGCATTGTGACACAGTGATGTGAATTCTAGAACGTTCTGTTATACTTTACCTCATAGTCGATGGAGATTCCATTGGGCCAGCTGATGCTGACATTGACAAGGACAGCCCTCTGAGAGCCATCCAAACGAGACCGTTCGATACGGGGATACTGGCCCCACTCTGTCCAGAACAGGTAGCTGCAAACATAAACACAGCAGAACACAGAGATAACTTCCTCGGTAATCAATAAGGAGAGAAATTACAGAAGCAGACGCTAAAGACAGCTGCAGACAGTAACTGGAGCTACACCCAGTGTCGTTTCCTCTCACCCTTTCTCAGGGTGGACAGTGATGGCACGAGGCTTGTCCAGGCCCTGGGAGATCACCACATAGCGGAAGGAGCCATTCAATCTGGCTACCTCAATCACATCAAAACCTTGGTCTGTCCAGTAGATGTTTCCTGTGAGGGATAAAGGCGGAGGAAGTGATGAGCATGTGCTGCATGTTTGTTGATGCAGAATTGGGCCCTGACTGACGTCTTTTTTTTTTTTTTTCTTTTGACACCTGGGATTAAGTGGCCTTGTTATCTCTCCTACTGCAATCATTTCTCCTTGCTTTCAAATGATCTCCTTTTCCTGTTCTGTTGCATGGTAACAGACAGAGACAGTCTGAGCAAGGGTGGTAGAGCCACTGAGAGCCAATGTGAAACACAGTTTACCAGCATGTTTACTTGATACTGTTTGAATCCCGTAACTGTGAGCATAGACAATGGCGTTTTTGTAATATGTCTGGGGTGTCTCTCACCTGCTATCCAGTCGACAGCGATGCCTTCCACTCTGCCGATGCCATTAGTGACCACATCCTCTCTCCAGGTCTGGTCTCTCTTGGCCCTGCTGATGGTGCTCAGGCCCATATCCACCCAGTAAATAGTGTCATTGTCTGGGAAAACACACATTAAGAGTCGGACTGAACAGAACTTACGTAACACATACTTAATGCAGTAGTGAATTATTTCAGCTACATCAAAGCAACAAAATAACTTAATGCCTGTGACTTTCTTTCTTATTTGAGTAAAAAAAAAACAAAAAAAAACCCCAACATGTTAGAAAAAATCTTACCAGCATGGAAATCTATGCCCACAGCTAGGGATGTGCCCGAAACTGGTACAAGGGCATCAGACTTGTCTGATGGGTCCAAAGGAATACCACGAATGCCCTCATGCACAGAGTACAGCAGGAAAGAGCCAACACCTACAGCAAACAAATAAAATCCCCAGTGTTAGACTTTGAATAGTTTGTTCTGCATCACACAATTTATCACTTTCATCAGTTTCTTCAACCCAAATTTGGCTTCAATCAAGATACAGTACGTGTACGACTATGTCATACCCTCACAAGACTGCTGCCCTCTGCGCAGGCTGTATCCTGCTGTGCACATGCAAGCTCTGGTGGTCGGGGAGGTGGGGAGACACAGCTGGGAACAGTCTCCATTGTTATTACTGCAGAGATTGGTGCCTGGGAACAGAAAAGCACAGGAACAAATACACAAAACAAATCAAAGAGGAGTTACAGAGACATAAACAGATGTGCTTTAGCGTAGATAAACAGGCTACATCCAGCAAGCAAAACAGACCTTCAATGAGACAAGGACAGATTTCCTTCCCTTCTTTTCGCCAAGTAATTTAACTAAAACAAATGCTCTACAAGCTCAGAAAAAGCTGGCATGTGGCAGCCAGCTCTGCACCTTTCTGGACAGTTTCATTGTAGATTTTCATGTGCATCATGGGGGATGTGCTGTTCCTCAGGACTTTCCAGTTGCCCCCGTCCTTCTTGTCACAGGTTCCTATCTGGTCAGTTCCTTGGTCGGCCCACCACAGCTTGTCTCCTGAAGGATACCACACACAACAGGATGGTCTAACACTGGAAGGACTGGGACTTTAACTTGGAGCAAGATTTAATGACGCATACATAAATCTGCAACACGGTCGAGTTATCCTACGTGGCTTGATTCTCTCTACCTTCATCTACTATACATCACTGGCTGAAATGAACATTTTCTGGAGACATACCCATGATGGCCAGAGCAGTAGCCTTGGTCAGCTTGCCCTTGACCCCCTCGAGCACCTCCAGCGCAGAGCCGTCCAGTTTGCAGCGGTTGACGGTGCTGTTTCCTGAGCTGATCCAGTACAGCTGCTCTGTGTCAAAGTCAATGGACAAACCTGGAAAACGAAAGAAAGCACTGATGTGTAACCACCTGCCCCGTCACTAGGGAGTGCTGTCTCTCATGCAGTCACGCGGAGGCAAGCACAGCACGTCACTCACCGACTGGGCCTTTCTGGTTGGTAAAGAGCACACTGCGGTTGCTGCCGTCTGTGTTGGCCATGCTGATGTTGTCCCCATCTGTCCAGTACAGTTTCCTGAAGGAGACAGGCAGAGAGAGAATCAGCAAAATCACAGTACACACGAGCAAGAGAGATTTATTGCAGCATGCCGCAATTTTCCTTGCTGAGCAAACTTAGTCAATAAGGCCGCCTAATAGCACTCACAGGCTCCACAACCCAAAGCTCATTGCTCAAAGTATGGCAAAATTGTAAGGGCTTTCTTATTGACAAAAAGGTAAAATAATCTCATGATCTCAGGAAATCAATTTGTTGTACTGAACTTTCCGTCGCATGGAAAGAACTGCATGCAGCTCAGGAGCTAGATTCTTTCCTCAGCCTTGGAAGCTTTATTATGTAATGCTTCTTATGACTCTTTGTGAATGCTGGATAGTTTTGTTTACCTGAGGCCATGGTCTGTTTGCTGGTTATGTGGATGTACTTTGTATGTTTTTTTCACTCGAGCAAATGATCTTGATTTCAATGAAACTACCTCGTTGGGTAAAACAATAGCGATAGTAACAGTTACAACAAAATACTTTAGAGTCTGTGGAGCAACTGGTCTGTAAAACATACCATACAGTATATGACCTTCATACGAATATTTTTGAAAAATGCAAAATGTCTTTTACAATTTACGACCTAACCGAGTCAAACAGAGGCTGGTGAAGGTGTGTGAAGCAGCTGGTAGGGATCCACTGAAAATCTATCTCAGAACATTCAGTTCAGCAGCTGAAAAGTGTCCTCTCTGACTCATCGTCCCATCACAGACTCTCCCACACCACGCACACACTCACATAAACACTTGCCTTCAACTTCCTTTCTATTCAAACTGGTCACTGAACACACACACACACACACACACACACACACACACAGACACACACACACGCAGAGAATACAGGAAAATATGATGGTGTGTCACCGTGTCTCGAATGGGTGCAGTCTGTGTTTAAAGGGTATCTATCGTCTGCCCTCATCACCCACTTCCTGTTAAATCCTACCACATCCACCACACCCTTCATTTGTTTGTTAACATGCCTTTAAATAAAGTTCCTGAAGCATTTAAACTCCCACATTGTCGTGTTTTAGCACATATACACACATTGGAGTTTCTCCCTCCCCGACTGTCTTTACCCCCACCCACTCCTGAACATATTCTGGGCAGTGAGAGGACAGCCCAAGCATATGGATCTCGCATCTGCTTCTCATTTTCCCCCATGCCAACAATGCTCAGATCGGAAACATTCCTCCGCTTAAGTAGGCTAAGTCTTTTAAACAGAGGAAGGAGTACACAAAAAGGCAGGGACATTTCTTAAGAAAATATCCTTCTTCATCCACCTCAAATACTCAAAAGCACATATATTCCTGTAGGACAAAACTAGATATATAAATAAAGATGGTGTGTCTCTGCTGTGCCGGTAAGAGGTGGGGCCGAGGCCAGGTTGGGGAGCTGAAGGGGAAGAGGTTTCGAGAGGGACAACTGAAGGGGAAAAAAAATGGACATTTGCTGAACAAGGCAGGAAGATAAACACTAAAACAGAAATAGCGACAGAAAGCGACAGAGACACTGGCTCTAAATAATTCATGGAGAGTCACTGTGAGCACAGGAGCTGTCTTTCAAAATAGAAGTGGAGCAGGAGAGAGAAAGAGAGGGACACGAGAGAACGATGACACGAGGGGAGAAAAACTGGAACGACTTCCTGAGAGAAGAAACAGTCAGAGGTCAGCGACCATTTATACCAAACTACTCTGCCTGTCATCACTGACTGCAAACAGAAGGGCGGGCTGACAACCAGACATAGCCTAAGTGTGTAAGATTGCGTGTGTGCACCTCTGTGTTTATGTATCGTAGGTTAAAGGTGAAATTAGGACAGTGTCTGAGAGCAATTTTTGAAAACTGCGCAAGTCTGTGCGTGTGTGTCTGTGCATACGACCAACCCTAGTATTGGATGCAGCACCAGGCAGTGTGGTTTGTCCAGGCCCTGGATAACAGCATTTTTGAATGAGCCGTCCAATCTGGCAACATTAATCTGTTTCTTATTGGCATCATAGCTGGTCCAGAACAGGTTTCTGGACACCCAGTCCACTGCTAGACCGTGGGCGTTGGGCAGATCTGAAAAAAAGATAAACAAAATACACACAGAGCCATTAATCAGCCTTTTCTACAGTCATGTTATATAACAACCAAAAACAAAAAATTCAGAAATGCCATTTTCATCATTTTCTAATCCTGAAATCAGAGAGAAACGGGCAAGAACTGCAACAAAAGACATTCAAATTGACCCTTTGCTAAGCCCCTCCCCCTTGTGTTAATGTAGCGCATTAGTTTACAACGATAACTGTGGCAGATTTAATATTCCAAATTCAAGGTAATTTGTGAAACAATCGTTCTTTGATTTCACACAGCAGCAGACAAAAGCTCATTTCTAGTTTACTGCCATTCATTTAATCAGCTGAACTGATGTAACTAATTAACATTAACCTCATAATTTGATTGAAAACTTCATTCTCAGGTGATTTTTTGGGTCCAGGAGTTTGAAATCGAGAACAACTCAAAAAAGGTCTTAAATAAGCATTTGATATGGTAAAAGACAGAGGCTACAGCCCCAGGAAATAAGGCACCACCCACTAAATTCTTTGCATGCACAGTAGCTCGCATTGACAAGTGCCTACTTACAGTTGCAGAGCTCTGATTGGATAATTGCTGTTCGGAGAAGGGGTTTAGCAAACAGTCAATTATAGCACCCATTTCTTTGCCACAAGAAAAAAATACAAAAATTTTGTACCACAATACAGTATAGTTAGGATCATGTCCAAATAAATCAGGTAATTCATCATGGTTAGTTTTGAATTTAAGTGCAAAACTTGAGTGAAAGTCAACACTGAAAATGGAAATCTGAAAATTGATAAATGGATAAATCACCCAATTATTTTTTTGTATAAATTTCTCTGAGGTATAACCAGCACAAATCAACTCCAATTTGGCCTCATTACAAGACAAGGTTGTTTACTGTACTGCAATACACAGTGTCTTTTAGAGGAATAGTAACATAAATTATGTATAAAATCTGCCTTTTTTCAAAGAGAAAAAATCTGTAAAATCCAAAAACAATGAGCCTGAAGTATGGTGTGTATTCTGCTTCTCCGTACCAGCAGAGACCACAGTCTCAACTCCAGTGCCATTGATGAAAGCTCTCTTGATGGTCTGAGTGCGGACGTCTGACCAGTAAATACGGTGCTCCAGAGCGTCATAGTCCACCACAGTCACATTGTCGATGTCCGGCACAGTGAAGGAGATAATATAGTTGTAGTATGGGTTGTCGATGTCCACTCCTCTGATCTCAATCTGACGGGCGTACAGCAGGAACTGACGAGACT
Organism: Seriola aureovittata; assembly: GCF_021018895.1. NCBI lineage: Eukaryota > Metazoa > Chordata > Actinopteri > Carangiformes > Carangidae > Seriola > Seriola aureovittata. Next base: position 13,801,363 of record NC_079365.1, on the reverse strand, counting down.
CTGCAGAGGGGAGAGAGATGTTGACATGCATCCTTCAGTAAATCTCCAAAGCTTCAGCATTCAGTGGGAGTAATCAGGAATGCAGCTTCAAGTCAAAAGTAAAACACATGAGTGCACACTAATGCCCAAGTTGTGGATTGGTGGCTGCAGCACGGATGGGTGCATCTGCACATTATTCCTGCCACTTGAACAAACAGTTAATCCAATTGCATCTTTGACTCTGACGATTGTGTCTGGCTGGCTAACTCAACAGCACAGCTGTGACAGCGAGAGTGAATTCAGTCTTTGCAGATATATTACAACTGCATTGGTCTCAACAGTCATTTAACTGCGTACAGCTTAAATGATAGACAGGAAGAGAGGGAAACAGAGAAGGAGAGAGGGAGAGTAATGACAGTGTCAGGCTGTATTGGCCAGGCCAGACTAGGTGGTGGTTGTGGAGGCTTGTGGCTGATGCCTGCATCAGACAGAATGGGGCTCTCCATTCCATTACCCCTGAAGATAATAGAAAGTGCCGCCCTGAATACTAAACTCACACACCGAATAAACAGGCCCACTGTGCACGGACAGACACCTCAATGCGCGCCAAAGCTGTCACAGCAATAGCACCTCAAAGTGAAAAAAAGTCGAGATTGTTTAATCCTCCCTCTCTCTTTCACACACACATACACACAAATGGAAATAAACAAGTCTGTAAGGACAGGGATTACACTGTGGTATTCAACTAGAGTTTTGCCAAGACAAGCAGCTAAGAGGGGAATCAAAGAGTATGTTTTCTATACAAGCTGCATCTATGTACAGTGTGTGCTCATGCTTCCATTTACATACATTACATAAATTTAATCTTTTGGCAGACGCTTTTATCCAAAGCGACTTACAAGTGAGGGAGTTTCATGCTTACCATAGCAAGTGCGTTTGTCAGGGCCCAGCTTCATTAGGTGAGGACAGGCACAGGAGAACGTCTGATTGTAGTTGATGAGGCATAGATGTGAGCAGGGCTCCTTGCCATCTTTAGCCGCACATGGGTTAGGAGCTGGGGAGACGTGAGTATGAAAAAATTATTCAAAGTGTGTACTTATCTGTGTTTATAATGGATATCTAATGAACATAGCAGCTGTAAAAACAAACAAACAAACAAACAAACAAACTGGTTGTTTCAAGTTTTTCTGTACCAATATTTCAAACTGCAGTTGCATCTGTGTGTCTCTTACCTTGTGGCTGTCTGGATGGATGGTAGACTTGGAGGTCAAAAGGTTGTGTGTTGGTTCTCTGTACTACAGTGACATTGCTCCCGGTCCACTTGTTTGCCTTGGCCAGGGTGTTGGTCCTCCAGTCTGTCCAGTAAACCTCTCCGCCGTACATGGTGACGGCAAAGGGATGCGACAGATACTCATGTCCCCTCAGAACCTCGATAAGCCCAGAGCCGTCATACTTGGCTGAATAAATGGCATCAGATCTGTGAACAAACAAAATTTTCAGTTACATTTCTGGGGATAGCTAAAAGATACAGTGCACGCTTCAAACAAAGAGGTTGGTGTGAGTGTGTTCATGTCTGTGCCCTCCGTATGACCTGGCATCGATCCAGAGGATGCGGCGCTCTAGATAATCCACAGTGAGTCCATTCGGCCAGCCTCCATTGCCGGTCTCCTTATGGATGGTCTTCCTGCCTTCTCCGCTCATGGATGCAGCCTCAATCCGCGGCAAGCTGGCATCCCAGTCTGTCCAGAAGAGGATCCTGCAGCGCCATGCCACACAGTCATTCAAACAATAAGGTGCAATGGTAGATGATCAGTGTGCCAGCCTCACAATTACTGTACCAAAACATTTATCGCTGTAAAGTAGCTTTGTTTGATATGAGCAGGAGATAGAGGAAGCAGAGCGGTCGTTACCCGTCCCGGGGGTCAAGGGCAATAGCTCGAGGGTGCTCCACCTCCCCAGCCAGCAGTGTGGTCCTCATTGTGCCGTCCAATTTGGCAACCTCTATCTGATCCAGGTTGCTTTCCACCCAGTAAATGTTTCCTGCTATCCAGTCCACTGCCAGACCCTCAGGGGTAGCCAGCCCATACTGGATTACGACATCAAAGCTGGTTAAAGCTACGAGGACGGAAAGACAGGAGAGATGGTCAAACTTCTTGTTTTGTCTATCCAATTATCTATCTTTCTTTTGTGTTTATATTTTGTATCATCCAACTGCTAGAGACATCTGATCTAATCATATTTCATTTTGCTACTCAATAAAATAAACATCCCTGCAGGGCACTTAAATTTCTTAATGAATTTACACAGTATTTTAATATGTACGGATAAAGGCTTCGAAGATCGGGATTTGCTGATGGCAACATTTCAGATTGTACTGTAACCCGAAGCAATGATCCGTTTTGCTTCAGTATTTGCAAATTATGCAAATGTAATCAAGCTATTTGGATTCAAAGCCAACATTGCATCACAAACCGTAATTCCTTTAATCAAACGACTAGACGTTATGTTGAGGAGCAAACACATGTTAATGCAACAAACAAAAGCATAAATAAATACGGTAGTGGGACAGCAGGGGGTGTGATGCTGCAATACCCAAATGGGCCTTATATAATCTAAATATGTGCTGTCTCGCAGGGCTGAAGAGACATTTTCCAGCCTCTTTCAAAGCCTTTCATTTTCCATTGGATCCCTAATCAGAAGGACATGTCTAATTATTTGTGATGAGTCATTATCCTGTCTGGAGCAATGAAAACACACACTTGCTGAACGCAGACTTTTGGCTGTGCCTTGTAAATGTTGCACACAGCAACCACATGCACAGACAGACATCAGTGTGGACCTGCTCACTATAACTGCTGCACTTGATGATAGGGTTTGTTTGCCGTATCTGATTTTCTGGTCACAAGAAGCCAGAGCACCAGGACCAAGAGTGCAGCTTTACATGCAACAATATTATATGTTGAATATTCTTGTCTGGGAGGCAGTCTCATGAAGGTTTTGGGCACAACAAAGTTGTCATCATTGAAATTGCAGTGAGTACTCAGAGTTTATCTCAGAGGAACTGCAATATTTCCCGAGTGTGCAATGCAGTATTTACAGATTAAAGTTTTATGACTCATAAAAGTCCCTTGAATCCAATAAAACCCAGGACATTAACGTGCGCTGCATAGTTTATGCTTTATTTATTTATTTTAACAAAAAGCCACTTGTGTTACAAATTCTAAATATTTATCTTGACTTTAATGGCGTTGTCTTAATCAGAAATGTAAATCCCCTGATGCCCACCAATGTAAACATGATTTCTATCTGCTGATGAAGACCATGTGATGTGGCGGAAAGCTCTAAAAGAAATCTAGGGTACCTCAATTTTTTGTCAAAACCTAAATTGTGCATCTATAAATGTACTCCTACTGCAGACAATCACAGCACATGTTAAGAAAAAGTCTTTCATGCACATTAACTGTGTTGCAAACGCTCACCTCCGTTCTCGGACAGCTTCCCACGATAGATCTTATCCTCCACCACATCAGTCCAATAGAGGGCGCTCTGGCTGAGATGGAAGTCGAGAGCGATGGTGTTTCTTAGGCCCGGTACCAACACACTGAACTCTCCCTTATTCAGATCAATGCGGCGGATCTCATGGCGGTTTGAAAAGATGATGAAGGGCTTGAAAGGATCTGTGCAAATGAAGAGGAAAGATCACTTAAAAAGGAGAACCGAGCAGATGGTAAAGGGTTAAAACCATGTTGCCCGGTCACTGTCGAATTGTTACTCAAACTTCCAAACTCCCAGCTCTGCGGGAAAACATCACAGCCATGTTCTGCTGCAGTGTGCTGACTTGTCCAATGAAAGAGGGGCTGTGTTGAAAGTGGCTCTAATCCTGGGTAATTAAAACGCAGTGTAAATAAGACAAGAGTTATCTGCACCTAACAGGCAGCCAGACAGGCAGCAGGATGAATGACCGGGTGTCGGTGGCTAGTATCTAAGACCTGGCAATGAGGACCACAATCATAAATTCATGTTTCCTCATTGGCTAGTTGCTGCAGGAAGAGAACTCTATTCTTTATGTGGATGATAAAATTCAAAGCTGATTTAATGTGACTGAGTGGTTTCAGTTTTTTCACATCTTGCCCTCTTGCTGACTTTAATAAAATGAATTTCTGCTCTTCGCTTTATACTTTAACATTTGAGATTCTTTTCATTAAATAATAAAGGCACCTAGAAACCATTGTCCAGGTCTTTTTGATGTTTTCTTAGAGAATGGCATTTAAGCTCTACGTCTTCTCTGGCTCCACTGCTCTGTCTATTGTCCAAATAAGTTTCTCTTGATTCTGCAGTCTTGAACCCTGACAAAGCCCAGAACCCAGTCACCTATCTAACTTCCTTCCTTACAGAATAGCTACCATCAATCAAATGTTCAGCCTCTTCGCTGATGTCTTTTGACTCCCCCTTACCCTTCAGCTCTCCTGTATTTTTTCCTGTGTCCCTCACCTGTACTCTTGCAGTTCTCCATGTCAGGCTCCAATTCCCAGCCCTCATAACATGAGCATTTCACACTGAACTTGTCCTGTTCACAGCGCTGACTGCACTTCAGGTGTTTGGCACAGAAGCTCTGGATCTGACAGGTCTTGTTGTCAGGTCCTAACTCCATGCCCAGTGGACAGGAACAGATCACACCCTCGCCAGGCGCCACCGTGCAGTTATGGCTGCAGTCGCCATTGTCCAGTGAACACAGGTCTGTAAAACACAGAAAATCAGAAAAGGACTGAAGCAAGGGAAGACTACAAAGAACTGTTATCAAACCGCTGAATCCATCATTTAAGATGCAGAATTTTTCTTGCTGTTCCTGTGCTCCCTGTACTGAAACACAGCCTGGGTGCTGCTGTCGCTTACCACAGAGCTTCTCGTCAGAGCCATCTGGGCAGTCATCTTTGCCATCACAAAGTTTCTCTGAAGGCAGACAGATGGTGGAGTCGTTGGCGCACACATGGTGAGAGAGCTTACACACCAGCGCCTCACAATTGTCCTCATCTGAGTTGTCCTCACAGTCACTGTCACCATCGCACACCCAGGCCTTGCTGATACAGCGTGCTAGGGACAGAAGGCAGGGTTACTTTAAAAGTAACTACTTCAAGCTTACTTCATGTACTTCCCAAACTTCCTAATTTGAAATATGGTCTCCTCACCAGAGTCCTTGCAGCCAAACTTGACAGCTGGATCGCACATGTGTGTTACACCCTCACAGTTCTTCTCATCGCTCAGGTCCATGCAGTCGGTGTCGCCGTCACAGCGCCAACGCAAGGGGATGCACAGGCCGTCCATCCGACACTGAAACTCATCCGTGTGACAACCCCCAGGAGGACGCGTGGCTGTGGAGAGAAAGACATCATGAGACTCCATAATGACATTGTCTGGAGTCGTTGCCTTGCGTTAATCAAATCAGGACACACAGCCTTGAGCAGAGACGATGTGCAACATCAAAAGACAAACAAGAAAACAAAAACTAATGAGCTGTCTGTTAGGAATCTGGGTAGCAACAAGTCTTAGCAACATGAAAGGCTGAACAGATTCAAGTATGCATTCAGAAGGTCATTGTTTTAGTTATAAACCCCAGCTGACAGTGAATCATTTTATTTTTGTTTCACTGTTATAGAAACATAATTACTAATAAATAATTTTAAGTAGGTAGATTTATATCATGTGTTGATATTTTCAAAAGGACAGTTGCTATATCAGTCACTTTAAACGACTAGCAAGAGTTATTAGGTGCCAGTGGTGGTCCCCATTAGACTGGTGCCTGCGTGACTAATAGGGACCAGGGACCTATTACAGCTGCTGATTGAAATGTAAATACTAGCTATGATTGTTGTACAGACTCCACTTTACGGAATAAATGACACAATGGTGTAAAGATGCACCCACTCATTATAATAACAACCACCTGTCACAGCTGTGTTCCATGAGTACTAGAAAAAAAAAGTACCAGTGGCAATTTGTTTGTGAATAGTGGCTTTTAATGTTAGCTTAAGATTTTACTATTGACTTGTTACCAAAAGTTACTCTTGGTTACTAAGGTCCATATCTCCTTGAATCCAATACAGAGTACTCAATCCATCATGTGCAGCCTCTTTTGGAATTTTAATGTCCAGGTGTGCACAGCTGCACAGCGGCACAAGTTTGGATCTGGAAAAAATCCATCATCATGCAATATTAGTGGGTGTGTTGGATGGTTGGTATTAACTGCAGTCCCATCAGATGCAGCAACTCGTATTTCTACACACTCCGTCTGTGCTTTTCTTTGTTGATTTTATTCAGGTTCAGATCAAGGCGGACTGTAATCTAGCCACAAACTGTGGCAACTGCTACTGATACAAGTATTTTTTTAGTTTAATGCACAATTGAACAATACCAGGAAGTGTATTAGATTACAGGGTATGGTGTCTTCATGATAGTCTGCTGCATGAATGTGGATGGGAAGTCAAAGTCAAGGTGAAACCAGCCTGTGTGGGCTGAAAATGTAAACGCAAGATTAATGCAACATGACATTTTTACTTGATAACCCAACTCATGCCATACTGATATAAAAAATGTTTTGAAACTGTGTTAGATCAGTGGGTACGCACCAAACCCAGTCATATGATGGGCAACACATTCCATGTACATAGGGTTACTTTGAATTTGTGAAGACTGCATTTGGATTTAATGCTCCAGACACATGGAATAAGCTAAAGAGCGTTTTATAAGTTATCCACATTTTAGAAACAAGATTTATAACCTTCCCAAAACAGAATGCATTAGTTTTAACAGATCAGACTTGTTTTACTCACTAGATAAATGGCTCTGTTTTATAATCTTGGCTTTTTATGTTTTAAATTTTCCTTGCGTATTATTTTTATTACAATTTTGTCATTTTATTTTATTGTCATTTAAATTGTATTGTTATTTCTTTTTGGACTATCTGTTCATGAATTCTTTTTATGATGTTTTTTTATGTAGGCTACATCCAGGTCTCTCTTGAAAATGAGATTTCTGTCTCAGTGGGATTCACCTGAATAAATAAAGGATAAATAAATAAAACAAATAAAAAAAATGAATAAAAGGTTTGAGACCACTGTAGTTTTAAAATGAACTTGCTTGGCAAATTGGAAAAAAAATATTGTTTTACAATCTATAAGGATTTCTTATAATCCTTTATTTCTTCTTTTTTTTCATACAATAATATGCTGCTGGAGAAGAGTTTCCAAACTGTCAGGGAGTGTAGCAAATACCACCTGATCAGCAGGTGAAGACACTGACCCTGATTGGTGCAGTTTGCGTGGGTCTCGTCACTGTAGTCCCCACAGTCATTATCTCCATCACAGGTCCAGTAATCTGGGATGCAGCGGCCGCTGTTACACTTGAACTGAGCACTGGAGCAGGAGTGACTACAGCCTGCCTCATCACTGTTGTCTCCGCAGTCATTATCTGAAAAACAAACACAGTCAAACAACACCCACTCTCTCTCATTATGAGGCGCCCATTGCCTCAAAGGGGAAAAAAAAAAAAAACAACATATGTTTCAATATGCAGAAAGTAATTGCTTTTCCTTTTTCACAATTAACACAGTGATAGTGAAAACTATGGAATACAAATGAAACAGAATATGAGAGATGAGAGTTAAAATAATGACAGAAACTGCATAGATCATACCATGCACCACGAGGGAATGTACCCAGCGCTGATACATTGAGCTTGGCAGCAGAGCATCATAAGCACTTTTATGCCCATACTAATGTTAAAGGGCAATCTAATGTATAACTGCTATCATATTTTACAGTAGTTCATTTCATAGTCATCAAGGAAAGAAAATATTCTGTGGTTAAACTCCTTTTTATCATTGAACCTGGCAGCCTACTAAATCTATATCGAATTAAATAGAGTTTCATTAATTTGATTGCTAACACAGTAACTGTGCTTTCAGCTTTCCATGTATTTGGCTGACTGAGTAATGCACTTACAATTTATCTGATCTAATTTAGCTTCAAACCTGTGTGCAGCAGACTAAATGAATGGCAGCAGTATTGGCCTCAGCCCGTGGCCATGTCCAGTTAGCAAAAAAGCAGCACTAAACTGTTTCTGTTTCCAGCCCTAGATCTAGACTAGCGTTACGGCTGCTGTGGTGCATGTTGATCTATGCACTAACCGGTCAGGTTTGGACAATTCAACTCATCAGAGCCGTCCCCACAATCCTTTTCTGAAAGACAGAACCAAGGGAAGACAGCAGAGTGGGCTAGCGGCACAACATGGAACAACAAAACCAATAACACAGAACAACAAAAGACAGGGAAGACAGGTGAAAACACACAAACATACAAGGTGACAAAAAGAAGAGTGTATGCCAATATGAGGCCGGTGGCTGTGACAAAAGGGAAGCGAGGAGTTGCTACACCGGAGAGGAAGAGGAGATAATAAAGAGCCCACACTAACCATTATCACAGCGCCAGTTAATGTTGATGCAGCGTCCATTGTTGCAGGTAAACTGGGTGAGGGGGAAACATGTGGGGTAGGCTGTGGACAGAGTTTAGACATGTTGTTACATGTTACACAACCGCACACTAAAATGTCAACCCAACCTTTACAAACAGCCATAAATCACACTGCATCTACTGTGTGGTGTGAGAATAAGTTGACCAACCGCAGGAAGCAGGTTCATCTGACCGATCACCGCAGTCATCGTCCAGGTCGCATGTCCATGAAAGAGGGATGCAGCGCCCACTCGCACACGAGTACTGATTAGGTGGGCAGGTTCGAGCTGAAAGACAACACGGCAGAGTTCACGTCACATGTGAAAAAAAAAAAAAAAAAAACACCTGTCAGATTTCCATATGGCAGCGTGTGTGTTTGTGTACCTGAACAGGTGGTGTTGGATTCGTCCTCGTCGTTGCCACAGTCGTTGTCCCCGTCACACAGCCAGCGCAGAGGGATGCAACGGTTGTTCTTGCACTTAAATCTGTCTGTTGGGCAAGTATGCTGGTCTGGAGAGAAGAAAGGACGCATTGAGTGTCAAGAAGGAAAATGAGAAGCCATGTGGGGGGGGGGGGGGGGGGGGTTGTGGAAAGGTGAAAGAGTGGAGAGTTGTGACATGCAAATGAGCGAAAGAGAGGGCAGATATTCTAGCTGCTCTGGACTGGATTTTTGTTTTGTCAGGAATGGAAACAAGTCTGCACTTTGACCACAGACAGACCAGATTCACAGACATTGCTACATTCCTCCTTGCACGCACACACACTCACAGCCTGTGTACTCGCACATACACACAATTAGCACATATAAACACTCATACTCACACGATTCAGAGTCTGCGCTCTCATTTCATTCTGGCATCACCAGACTGTCAAATTCAGACTGCCAGAGGTCATCTGACTCAGTACCAGCAGGAGGGGTAGCTGTTGTGAAACCGTGTGAGTGTCTGTCTGTGTGTGTGTGTGTGTGTGTGTGTGTGTGTGTGTGTGTGTGTGTGCGTGCGTGCAGTAACTCACGGCACAGCTCAGGAGCCTCATCGCTGTTGTCAAGACAGTCATTGTCTCCGTCACACTTCCAGCGCTCCTGGATGCAGCGGTTGTTCTTACAAGCGAACTCTCCAGGCTGGCACTGAGGAGGGGGCACGTAAGACGGGTTGGCTGTGGAGGGAGAAGTAGAGTAGAATAAAAAGAATGTGAAAAAGGGATCACTGAGGACATAAAAGGAAGGATACAGTTTTGGGTTTCAAAACTTTGGAACAGAAGGAAAATGAAGGGGGTTTGTGGAAAAGTGCTATTATATGAAAACTATGAAAACATACTAGGCTGAACCTGAGCTGACCGGTAGCTGTATAAAATTCAAGACATACATGAGATGGGAAAAAAATAACAGCAACACTTGTATAATAAAAAATGCTGCAATACTTTCCTTTGTAAAGATTTCTAGCTAACTGTTGATGCTGTTGTTGAGTTTGTGGTCTTGTTGTTTTATTTGTATTATCGTATTGTATTTATCTTAAAATCCACCTTTTCCTTTAACCAACTTGGTGGAGGGCAACATAACACAAACACCTCGAATATTCCAGACTTCACTGCATTACATTATACTGCTGTTAATTGTGGTGTGTCTCCATTTGTCTCCATTTGTTCTGAATATTTTATGGCGAACAGTTCTAACAAAACACACAGTCACTGTCACACAGCTTGACTCATCCTGTTCAACATACCGGGAATAAAACCTTGTCTATGTGATGGAACAAAATGACTGCCTTGAGAAATACCCTTCAGTCTCACACACTCACACACACGCACACACGCACACACATGCACACACGCGCACACACGCGCGCACGCACACACACACACACACACACACACACACACACACACACACACACACACACACACACCTACAAAGCAAAATTTTTTTTTGTACCTACCTTTGCAGCTGGTGTTGTCAGCTGGGTCTAATATTTGGTCTTCTGCACAGGCGCACTGTCTGCCTCCTGGTATAGCCAGACACAGACTGCTGCAGCCTCCATTGTACACACGACACGCATTAGGGCCTGTAGATGAACAAACAAGAATGTGCAGAGATTATAATAGTGTTTATATATGCTCCCTGTGCGTCTTTGGACAAGCATAACTTTTGTATTCATGTGTATATAGATGGCTGGATAGATAAGACCACTCTATGTGATGAGCTGCCCATTACCTTGCTGCTGCTGAGCGTCGTACATTCGGATTTCAAAGATGGGCGGTCGCTCATTGCGCAACAGAGTGGCAGTGCCAGTGGTGGTGTCCAGCTTGAAGATGCTGCCACTACGGTACTCGTTCCAGAACAAGAAGTGTTTGTAGTGGCACAGACCAAAGGCGTGGTTCAGTTCCTGACCTTCGTACACCGTCTGGTGATGTGAGAAAAGCAACAAGATGTGATGTGATGGACCTGTTTTCTGTTTTCTACCTGCGGTGCAATCTTGCACTGGATTTGGTTGGGATATACCAACACTACACTAGGTGAAGGCCACTTGAATGTCTAAGCAATAGCGGCCCTAATAACATTTTTAGTGATATTCAGACTATGTGTGTACATTTTTTACATCTCATTCATTCTATATCAACTATAACATTCCAGTTTCTGGATTATACATTTTAAAACAACAGAAACACCAACATCAAACCAAAATATAACCAACACACGGGCCACTGAAAACAAGATATCATCCATTTTAGCCACAGACTGTATTGTGACAGACCACCCACCCGGTCGTCTACTGCTTTAAAACTCAGGCCTTATTAGTTCACTCACAGCTGCTAAGAGTCATTTCCAGCTCTCATTCCACCGAACCGCTCCGTCTCTAGACTGCGGTAAAATTAATTCTCATGATAGCGGGCGCTGACCTTGCGTTCCGAGCTGTTAAGGTAAACCATCTCAATGCGGTCGTAGTAGGCGTCCACCCAGTAGAGGATGCCCTGCGGGATGTCCAGACTCAGGCCGTTGGGCCACAGCACCGTTTTGCTGGTCAGGAACACGTTCCTGTTGGAGCCGTCCATCCAAGCCCGCTCAATTTTGCCTCGCTTGCTCTCCTTAGGGTCCTCCTCCCAGTCTGTCCAGTACATCCACCTGAGGAAGCAACACGGGAACTGTTACGTGTGTGTGATCTTGCTATCACACATGTGATAGCAATACAAATAAGGAGAACATTTGTCATCTTTACGGCTCCATAGTGTTTCTCAGTTGTTCTGCCCACAGGCAAACCGGTGTTTGTCACCAGGTACTTTAGGACCTGTCAATCTTCACCACTGATCTCCGCTCAGCCTGTGAGCACTGGCTGTCGACAACTTTGTGCAAAGCTAGACACATTATTCTGTCGGAATATGACTGACATTAGCATTAACTTTTCATCCATTTTCCATCTGTCTCTTTCTCTTCCTTTCCTCGCTGCAAACTTCTCCTCCTCCTCCTCCTCTTTCTCTCTCAGCCTGATTGATTGCAGGCATTAGTGGAGGCGAGTGCCTTTCCCCTGGGGATTGTGTGGACACACATCACCCTGTCACTAGTAATCCAAAGAATGAGTGCATGTTTATGAGCATGTGTTTCTCAGAGAGAGCGAGCGAGCCTAGGAGGTCATATCAATAAGAGACATCCATGCACAGCGAGATTAAGAGCTATTCGAAAGAGCGCGAGAGAGATATGCTTGTGTGTTAATAAGCTCGTGGAGGAAATCTGTCTTGTAATATGCAAAATGCTGCATCTGTTTTAATAGTGTGTGAAAAGTCTGGTCAAAAGGGATGTTACATTTCAGGGTGATAATGGTAAAAAAAAAACCCGGATGTAAACTGTAAAATTAAAGCTCCCTGTGAAGAGACACAGACAAGAGACGGTGGAAAAACAGTCCTCACTAGTGGTGAATAATAAAACCAATGAACAGCTCAGACATGAGATAAAAGTGAAACTGAGACAGGAGGAGAGCAAACAGAGATACGAGTCACAGAGCAGCCAGACATGCATGCACCATACTTCATTAACCAGCCATCTCAAAGTCAGCATCATTTCAACGGCTGCCTAAAACTTGCACCTGTCTGCCGCCTTTTCCTCTACCTCAGCTGTGCAACTCTGGATCTTGTTCACTGATCTTCATTCTCTTTGTCTGGAACCAAAACACAAAGCTATTTTGCTCCCTCTTTGTCCACCTTACCCGTGTAGAGGATCCACTACAATGGCACGAGGGTGAGTCATTTTTCCCTCAATGAGGGTTTTGCGGGTCTGTGAAGCCTTTTCCAGCCGAGCCACACTGATGGTTTTCTTAGGACCGTCATCTGTCCAGTACAAGTTGTCAGCCATCCAGTCCACAGCTATGCCCTCCACCGTGTGGATTCCTGAGACAAATGCAAACTGCTGGTGAGAAGTCTGTTTCTGCAGCACAGATATTAACTTCACTCACAACAAAGTGTTTTCAGAAGTCAGGAATTTAATTTTTGATCTCATACTGGATCGCTGTCTATTGATGCATATCTTATTATTATTATTGAGTCATTTTGTCATGTTGACTTTCAACGTTTTCAGTCATTTTGTTACACTGGAAATAAGTCCGGTGCAAAGAAATTCTTGATCTCAGTAGTATAGCTCGGATTAATGAACATTAAACAAAAAAAAATATGTTTCTGTTAACAAGATTTTGAGCTTGTGAAATAATTGTAAAGCCTGTGGCTGTTTGTCACCTCTTTTACAACCAAAACGTGTGCCAAAATTTATACTTTCCATTTACAGTAAATGTGTGTTTGCATGCGTGAATTCAGTGTCAAACACAGTGCAGAAAGTTTGAGTTAAAGGTTTCCTGTTTTGAGTCTGCGGTCAGATGATCAAAAATTCTCTGTGCATTTTTTGTCTCTCAAATTAGCTGCCGTTGCCCCACCTTCTTTCAGAATAGTATCCCTCTCTGTTCCGTCAATCTTCTGTCGTCCGATGATGTAGCTGGTGGCGTCGGCAAAGTAAATGAACTCGCTCTCAGCATGAAAGTCCAGAGCTCTCGGGTTCATCAGATTCTCGATGGGGATCATGTACTCATCCGGCACCTTGGCATTCATGTCCATGCCCCTGATGACACCTGGGCGACCTTTACCGTAGACCAGGAAGAGCTCATGTTCGGGTTCTGGAGCAAAACCAGAACAGAAAGACAAAAGAGCGTAGCTTAGACCTGCATTTATATGTGTAATTGTGTATTAATTATAATGTGTATGGATTACACAAGTGAACAACATGCGAGATCAGCAAAAGCCCTAAATGAAAATTAAGTGATTTTCAATCGAGAGACAGATGGACAGGAGGAGAGATTGCCTTTAGTTAAATCAATTGTGTCGTTTTCAAGGACAGTCTATTCTCAGGTGGCAGATCAATATAATGCTATTAATGGCTGAAAGAATATTAAAACACTTCTCAGAACAAGCTGAATCAGGCTGACGGCTTAATGGGGAGGTCAGCGGAGAGCTAGAGAGCCACACTAAGTTATGGTGTTGCTCAGCTATTTTGTACATAGGCTGCCCTTGGCTTTAGGTCAAAAGAGCTGAATCACTGTGGCCTTCACGTTCATACTTACAGTTAATGCTGGAGCATCGATTTTAATCTGGATGTTATTAAACACTTACATTAACATCTACATAGAATAAAAGTCAATATTGTCACAATAATATTTTCATACAAAAAATAGATATTTAAAGGAAATTCAAACCAGTTAGTTTTAGTTTTATCTATTGACATTAATTTAGCAATTGGAACATTTATCTGTTACTTTCCACTAATTGTTTCAACTCTTTATCTATTAGCTATTTGAACCATTTATCCATTACTTTGAGATAACTATTTCAACCGCTAATCCATTAATTTTAGCTAACTATTTCCATTTATCTGTTTTTTTTTTTACTATTTCACCATTCATTCATTACTTTTACCAATTTATTTATCCATTTGGCTTACTCTTAGCAGTCAATTTATTTCAACGTTTTAGTGTTCATATTACTTTTAATTAACTATTTAGACCTTTGTACTTGCCTCTGTTATGGTCAACTCAATACGTTTTAATTTTCAAATTAATTAAGCTACCTTACACGTACCACCTGGCAACTGCAGACGTACCCCCTGGTTGGGAGTCACTGCTGCAGTGAATGTCTTTTGACAGGTGCACTTACAATACTGGAGTTTCTTTGTAGACAGTTTAGAAGAAGGTGTGTTGATTTGCAGTTGCTAAAATGTAATCATTGTTTCATTACACTAGAAGTCCTACTCACTTTTGCAGGACTTGCCATCGCTGCCCAGGCTGAATCCAGAGCGACAGCGGCAGGTTCGGGTCTTGTGGCCATTTCCCAGCAGACAGATGTCAGAGCAACCTCCAGCCTTCCCAAACTGGTCCACCTCACATGCGTGGCTACGCACTGGACACCAATGAGGTGGCAAATACAGTTAGTATCAATACAATATTCAGCTGTGCATGAAAAATCAATGTGTGTGTTTGCGTGCGTGTGTGTGTGTGTGTGTAGCCTACCCTGAGGCTGACGTCTCTGGTGGTAGACATGCAGCGCTCCTCCCTTGTCCACCCTGGTCACTACTTGGTAGTCTGTGCTGTTGAAGCGGTTGACCCTGATCACGCTGGTCTTAGGCTGCATGTTGGCGTTGTCTGAGTTGGTGGCATACAGATAGTTTTCAAACACCGTCAGCCCATACAAGTGCTCGATCTGAAAAAGAAAAAGAAAAACGGTAGATTAAAGAACGTGTGAAAACAGAAAAAATGAGCGCGATAGTACTGGATCAAAGGAACTAAAAAAATCACAGTGCATGATTTTCTTTGACTTTCCCAGTCTATGAAAGATTTGACATGGTCTTTCTTTCAGCTAGAAGATAAATGTACTTCCTACTTAGTCTGGCTAAGACTTACAGTCCAACCACTGATGTCAGTTGTTACCATGAATGACTATAGGACAGATCTGTCTCTAAAAGATAGATATGCAAGTGCTTAATTCCTTCCTTTCCTTCCAGATTGTTAAAACGATGTATATGCTGTGATGAGGGCTGTCTAGGCAGAAACACATCAGTACTGCTTTTGTGATAAAATCCAGTGAAAAGTCTTTGTTCATCACTTTGGATGAGCAAATGTCTACCAAGAACAATTTCCAGTGTTGTACTCTCCTGCATCACTTTGCACAGCCTTGTGCAATGTGAGCATTCCTGTGGTTAACATGCTTGTAAACAATAATGATGGATTCAAACAATGCCACAATTCAATGTGAAGCGGCATTTTACTGAATCCATTATCTTCTGTATCAGGACAGTTCAGAGGCTATTGTCACAATCACTGTGGCACCTGACCTCAAAACAAGAGAGGCATTGTTCAAATTATCCTCCACGTCGTTTTTTCCAATGGTTCGTTTTATTTTGCAAGAGTCTTAACAGGTAATGTAGCATGAAGGAGAAATATGGTTGCCATGGTAACCTGCAGTTTAATAAACCATGTGCACTGATGTAGAACAGTGGTTAAACTGTTTATCGTAACTCTTTTGGAGGTGTCCTGATATACAATTTCAACAGCCACTCACTCAGAAACGAGTGTTTTCCGTTGCCATGGTAGAAAGTGGTTATTGTGAAGTGATGAAGTGTCTAGAGATTCCACAGCTCTCCAAAGACAGAAGTCATGGACAAACTAGCTTCTATCTGACGAAAAAAATCGGGAAGAAAAGCAAGGTAAGGACTTTCAGATCTGAGCAGGCCACTGACTCAAGTGTCCCAACAGGCTGTGTAAGAACCAGCATTAAAACCTGAGATGGGAGTGTGGTCTATCACAGCATGCTGTAAGAAGCTCAGTGGGCCATGGAGAGAAACACAGAGACACAGCCAGCCAGAGAGATACACAGAGTTATTAACGAAGGCTGGAGGGCAATGCTCTGCTGAGGTGAAACACTCGATGGAAACCTATTAGTATCATACTGTTAGGAAAATTGATGGTGCTCTGTGTCACCTTTACTCGCAGATCTAGCCAAGACAAACCTGACCAACACTAGCTATGAGAAAAAAATGTGAGCTACTTGATTTCACACACTTAAGGTTTCAAGTGGCTGTGAAAATCCAACGGCAGAAAACGAGTACATCAAAATATGATGAATCTAGGGGCTCTCAATAGGCAGAGATGGGACACTTTTTCTCTAATCAACACCCTCAGCTTCTTGATTTAAGCTTTTGAACTGTAATCTGTATAAAAAAAGAGTTTCCCTTGCAGCTTACAGAGACCTTAATAAACACATGCTCCACACAAAACAGCCCAAACTCAGAATCATCAATAACCACACTTTGACCTGAAGGATGTGCATGTATTAATCCCCTATTACACACACACTCAAAGCAATAGATTGTGGTTTGTGTGTGCGTGTGCGTGTGTGTGTTTGTGTCCTTAGGCTCAGTGAGTAAATGAAAGCCATTACTTCTCCACAGATCACAGTAAAAGCCATGGTAACAGGTTTAAGAGCCACTGTGCTTCACCAGCGCTGCAACGTCGACAGCCTCAGTATCAGACGCTATTAATCAGTAGCTTTAATGAAAAACCAAATGTCCACCATCTTCTCTGTGCTCATAACTCACTGGCCAGGAACACATCACAGCAGGACACAGGAGAAAGATAAGATGTATTATAGATATATAGGGAACTCTACAGCACACTAGAGTTTTTAGAGTGTTATGAATGGCATACACAAGCACAGTAAATCTAAGAGAGATGACCTCTCTACAAATGGAAGATAATAGGAGTGTGGTGTGTCCGGTACAGCTGTCCTCACCAGCAGGCCTTGGATGATGGTGTGTCGGTTCTTGCCTTCATAGTCCACCACCTCAATGTAGTCCAGATAGGCGTCGGCCCAGTACACGAGCCTGCTGACAAGGTCCAGCGTGATGCCGTGGGGGAACACAATCTTACTGTCCACGAGCTTGGTACGGTTCTGACCATCCATGTCACAGCGCTCCACCTTGGGGATCTGACCATAGTCTGTGAAGAACACCTTCCTGCAGAAACAAAGGATCAGACCTGAGTGAGGATGGATGGATGGATGGATGGATGGATGGATGGATCAGGTGAATTGGCAAACTGCTTCATTTTCAGCACATATGGCTTTGCTACAATTCATTGATCAGCCCTTTTCAGTATGCAAAAGGAGAAAAGTAGAAAAGATCTATGATGACAAACAGCAAGCAAGATTAATTGTTTATGTCATTTTGTCAAAAAAACAAAGCTGAATATCTTCAGGTTTGTTGGTTTGACAAATCACGATACCTGAGGTCCTCAACTTGGAGTCAGTAACTCTCCTACAGCATTTTCATCCCCAAATGTTTTGTGTTTCTTTGTGAATATTTGCAGCTTTACAGACCAGCAATATTCTGAAGGAACACATTCTACAGTAAACCTGATTAGAACCAAACACAGAAGGTCAGATCATTATCATTATTTAGTTTTTCACTGATGCCAAAACAAAACTGACATATTGATAGCTTCAAATAACAAATCATGCTCACAGTCCTTGTAAAAGTTTTAGCAAACAACATTTTTTTTTTTTTTTGAAAAATGTGCCTTAACCAAACTGGAAAAACAACAATACAAAAACAATACCACAATCAGTACCAAGTAGATGAAGCCTAACAGAAATATAACAATGCTGTTTTCTTTCAATTTGACTTATTTCAACAGTCAGTGAGGGATTTCTGGAAAGCTCTGTGGTCACTAATGTAACAGCACAACAGGGGTTGATTTTTGCAGTCATATTGTTATTATTGCTGTGTTTTTCCTCCTCTAATGACAGTGCAGACTACAACAAAAACACAGCTACACCGACTCTACCTGACCTTGTTCCTGGAAGAACCAATTACAGCGGAGGAAACTGCGTGGGATGAAAATGATGTGCGAGCAAATGTGTGCACACATACACACATTCACACAATCATGGTCTCTCTTTTTTTTTTTTTTTTTTTGTGCAAACACACAAGCTCCAAACACACAGCGCATTTAGAAAACTAGCACATATACATATATAACACCTGTCTCTGTATCTGTGTGTCTTTATGTGAAAAACAAAAAGTAAGATTTGCAAACTGACCCCATAGTGGGGTCCAGGGCGATGCCTTTAGGGTTGTACAGCTCCTGGTCCAGGAGGGTGACACATGTCTGCCCGTCCTTGTCACACACGAAGATCCTGTCGTCCACGTCATCCACAAAGTAGAAGTTTCCGGTGAGCCAGTCGATGGCCATCTGCTCCACATCTGGACGGAGAAGTGGGAGGAGGGGTGAGGAGGGGGTAAGATAGGACACAGGAGGTGCAAGGGAAAGCAAAAACAGTGTTTCTAGTACATGAATTGATTCTTTTGGCACAGAACTTGAGCATGTGATGGTGAGTGAGAGGTTTGACTCATACTCATGTGATAAGTAAACTAGTCAGCAATACTGTGTAGCAGCTACTTCAACAGCTCTCTGTGTCTCAACCACACTCACATACACATTGACGCACAGACGAGATTCTTAGGTTTGGACTTGGGGCACTTTCCTTGACTGACAAACGAGATGACAGCCAAGTCCAATTATTACATATCAAGGTAATGTGTCTGTCATTCAAAAGTCACTAAGACAGACAGAATATGAGACAGGCTGTTTGTTGCTTCGAGGAGTGTGATGTTGCCGTAGCTGTAGCTAAGCGACGACGGGTGTGTGGTTTCTGCTGGGTTTATTTTACTGAGCCTCTGCTCACAGGGAAGACCAGCGCCCCACCCATCAATGAAAATCAAACACCTAGATGCGTGCACATCGCACCACACAGGTAGGAACTTGGAACTTTTACAGCCTGCAACATAGACAAGGTTGGAGAAGGAAAAACTAGAGTACCCCTGAACTGTTCTGAATGTGGTGCAAGAGCACAGAGGGAGGGTCTGACAGAGGAGGAGTGAACAAGAATAACATTAGACATTACTGTACCCCTCTCCCTGGTTCTCTCTTTCCCTCCTCTTCCTTCCTTTCCTCAAACACCAGCTCAACCATGCTGAGTCTGAGCCAAGGATCAGAGAAAGAAAGCTATTGTTAAAGCTCAAGGAAAGGAGGTGTGAGGTTATTAAAGGTCCAGACTGATGAATTTCCTGTAGTATATTTATTCATGCAATGTACTTGAGTATAATCCTACTTGTACTTTATATATTCTATTTTCTAACTATATATTTTTTATTTTACTATATTTTAGAGGAAATTGTTTTCTTTTCACTCCACTACCTTTTGACAGCTACAGTTACTAGTTAATTTGCATACTGAGAACTTGAATGATTCATTATTATTGTTGGACCTCAGTCCATTCAAACGGTGGAGACCACATGTTCTTTTGTTCAAAGGGGGCCATTTCAACTCTGTCTCCCAGAATCCTTCACCTTTCACACCTGGATGTGAAACCCACCCACGGACCTGACAACCAGCTAGTATTGGTCACTGTGTGACATGTGACCCAAGGTGTCACCAGGCAACCAAAACCCAGCTGAAGCCCTTAGCTCTCTCTTTCTCTCTCTCTCTCTCTCTCTGTCTCTCTCTCTGGCTCAACTCTCAGCACCATGTTAGCATTGTTGTTGCTACCTGGAACCTCCTCTCTGCAGGCCTGCTCACAGCAGACTGCTGCACTTCACTGTTTCTCAACAGCAGCTATGCAAGGGCCTGCCTAAGATTAATCAGGAGTGAACAAGATTAATTAAGCGCCAGCGCCTACTGCTCAAAGTCTGCTAGCTGATTTTTCAAGCAAGAGGAGCCACGGAGCATTGACAGCATTGAGCGGCTAACTCTGTAGGAAGCGTCAATATTGGCTGTGTCCCGGGGATAACTTAAATATTAATTGAGGTTTTTATTAAATATTAATATATTTAACATGAACATGTTGTTAATTTCTGGTAGCCAATAACTGATAATCTACCAATATAGAATATTAAACTTTCAAACATTATATAAAAATAGTTACAGTTCCCTCCATCTAGACCAGCTACATTAAAATTATGCTAACACAGTGCATCAGTAATTACAATCCAATAATATAACTCATAGCAAAAAGTACTATTAGCAACACATTTTGCTAATAGTGCAATACATCGCTAGTAAATGGTTATTTTTTCTTTTTGGCCAATTGGGGGAAGAGGAAACAAGATGAAGACAACTATCGCCTTCAAGATTGTACGTTACAAACAGTTACTTGGTTTTCACATCCAGCAACACAGAGACACATTAGCATTCATTTAAAGTTGTTAAAAAAAAAAGAAACCTGCTTCCCGCTGTGGCCAAAAACTACAGTGACATTCAACCAAAACATGGAAGTTGTGGCCAGAACATTAAACTGCTGAGTAGAGCTAAGAGGAACTGTAGAGTCAGAAGCTAATGATCTGTGGTAATCATGTGCTGCAATGCTAATATAAAAATACAGATTATAGCAGATGTAAGTAACATTTTGAATGCAGATTTTTACTTGTATCTGAGTATTTTTACACTGCGACTTTGTTACTTTTACTTATTTAAAGGATCTGAATACCTCTTCCTAAACTGACTGTAGTGCCTTTAAATATTAATCTTAGCACGGAGAATGAAAAGTAGCTGCATATGAGCTAGAGAGAGAAATTGAGAGAGAGGGAGAGAGAGAGAGAGAACTTGAGAGAGAGAGAGAGAGAGAAGGGTGAAGGCTTCACAAACGACAAGACTTGTATTTTCACAGCTGCAATGAGCTCTGTCTTGCATAGAACTGTCCTCACACACATACACAAACACCTCAGATATAGGACTGAAGTCGTGCTGCAGGGGTTCTTGATCATGCAGGGCTCAGTGCTACGGGTGGAGGTCTAATGTGGTGGTATGTTTACTAGGGTGATAAGGTCACTGTGCTGTTTTGGGGAAAGCAGAGGAGGATCGATTTCTCCAAAAAAGAAAAAACGGGGTGGGGGAAATGACGAAGCAGATTCCTGCGAATAAGAGAGCAATAAAAGTGCGCACACTGAAAGCTTACCAGCCATGGACCAATAAATCTGGCTGTAATTCCAGAGGAGCCCTCTGTGTTTAGAATAACTGACACATTTTTTCTGAGGAGCACGACTAGCAAAGAGAGGGAAATGGCACACTTTCAAATATTTTGGGTTCGGGTAAAAGTGGAAAACGGATAAAAGTAAAATGCACAGGGACAGAGAGGAGAGGAAGAAAAAGTGAGAAAGTAAAAGAAAGAAGACATAGAAGAGAAGAAAGAGGGAGAGAGAGGGAGAGAAAGAGATCTGATTTCCACTAGGGAAACTTGGCCATTGTGCTGCAGCATTTCTGAGGTTTATGGGAATCAGGGGCCGTATTCCCAAAGGTGCTCTTAATTTTTAACACAGAGTTCTCTGTTTAAACACTTCCAGCTGCTCCACAACACACTGATTCACTGATTAAGCAATGGATAAACAATGGGGGAGAAAAGAGGAGATTGTGTAATATTCTAAAAGTGTGCTGAAAGCCCTGAAAAAAAATGTCCGTCCCCTGCTCTCTGACACCGTTTGCTCTCCATTTTCCTCCACTTCTGCTAAACAGAGATGGCTCCTGCAAAGCCGGAGACTTTTCTATCTCCACCCATTCTCCTTCCTTCTCTCCTCCTCCATGCACCATCCTCCTGGCCCTCCCCTTTGTCTGCTCCCCAGAGGTGGGAAAACAGTCTGGATTCATTAACTGCAGCTCTGACTGGCTGAAAATATGCTATACAAAACAACACGGCATAATTGAAAAAACAGAACCGGCTGCCTTCTTCGTTTTTTTCCCTCCTCTCTCTAAACAACTTGTTTTCTACATGTTTTCTTGTTCATCTCTGTGCTCCCTATTGGTCTAAGAAAAACAACAGCCAAGTGGATGTCGAGATAATGTATTGGTAAATAGAGCAATTCTGGGTAGAGTTTTACTCCAGTAACTATATGTAAGAATAGAAGAGAGGGGCATACATCTTCACAGGCGCCCACTGCTAGTACTACGCTGATAACACAGGGGATCAATAGCGTTGTAATATCACTAGCATTACCTTTAATGGAGCTGATATGGCTTTGGTTTCTCTGATCTGTCACTTTTAAACTGTGACTGAAGCTTTAACACCAAGTGCTCATACACCCCAACCCCCACTTCCCCTCGCCAACCTCCCTCACTCCAAAACGCTCCCACAACACTCCCATCTGGAGAAAGCGTCACAGCAGAAAAACACGGGCAGAGGGGGAGAATGACAAAATGAAATGAAAAGAGCAAACGGACTGTTTTTTTTTTGGTTCTAAACGTGTTTTTGTTGAGGCCCACTATAGGCATAGGACAAAGGGAAATGCAAATGGAACGAGGTTCAGGGTTAATGTATGTGAGGAGAGAGACACAGACAGAGAGAGAGAGAGAGACAGAGAGTGTGTGTGAGAGAGAGACAGAGACAGAGAGTGTGAGAGACAGACAGAGAGAGAGTGAGAGAGAGAGAGAGACAGAGTGAGTGAGTGAGAGGAAGAGAGAGAGAGAGAGAGAGGTTTAAAGTGTTTTGAATGGAGAGAAGATTTGAAAATGTGCTGACTTGCTTGCCTTTTAACAGCACATGACCTCTTAAGAAGATTTCAGGCCAGTGTCTGTGTTAAGCAGCACACTGCAGCTCACTGTGCAAGGGTAGGGGCAGGTACTGTAGCTCTTACAGTACAAGCAGGGAAGGGAGGCTTAGTGGCAGCTCTGGGATCCCTCCTCCTGTGCGTTTACTTTTTACTGAATGTAAATCTTTCCCTATTTCTTTTCCAAGTTTCCGCCCAATAGGGAGAGCTCTAAGCACCCGAAACAACTGATCGAACTGATTTACACCTGGACTAGATTTACTCAGAGGTTGTTTGCGTCCTGTTTCAATAAGGCGTTCCTCACCACAGGTTACAATAAATGATGTCTGATAAGCACAACTCATTTAGAATGGGTTGTATGCTATTGAAAGTGATACAATTTTAAAATAAAAGCTACAATTACTGGAAAAATAAATTACATTTTAATCTAATAACACACACAGGGGTGATACATCACCACTTTCGTGTGTTTCACAATCGTTAGCAATGGCAAGAGACAGGCAAATATATGTCAAATATAGAATGACAGTAAGTGTATGTTTCATGAACTCTGAAAGTAGAAACTGGGGGAGAGTGAGAGTTTGATGGGAAGGGGGGGGGGGTTGACACATCTGGACAACTCATCTGTGGCATACTGAGGTCATGAGTCACCCCAAACCACACGCGCATCATTTCCTGTATGTTCATCCCTTGCCATTGGTTGCTGCTGGTTCCTTCCATGTTGACTGTAAGCATAAACCTGCTCCTCCTATTCTGTCACACTCGCACGCCAGCAGCCTGTCCAACAGATCAACTCTGCTGTCTGGGCAGTCGCTCCACATTATGGACTGGAACAGATGAGAAAAATCTGCCCTTTGTATTGTGTATTTTTTTTTTCTGCTGACACTGAGCATGTTGTTTGAGGTCCGCTGGGTGGTCAGAGGACGCAGATATTCCAGACACCACCTGTCTAAGTCATCATAAATATATAGGTGTATACTTTTTCCCATGTTTTGTATCATATCCACCCTGTTCTACTAAATATGGTCGCCTTTATTCTGCAAAACAGGAACAACCCTGGTTTAATTTTCTCCGTCAATTTGATTTGCCTCATTAACAATTGAAATGCCTACATATGGCCTCTCTATGGCTTTTTCTTATTTCACTCATACACACACCGAAATGAAAATAGTAACATTGCCGCTTGGATACAGGAAGTGCAGTACCCCTCAATTGCCTCCTTTATTTCTGCAATACAGTTCTAATCTGTCATCATCTGTCATGCACATCCTGTCAGGATCGTGCAGCTAGTTCTCCATTTTGTGTGTGTATGCGTGTGTGTATGTGTGCGCACACATGCACACATATCATTGCTGCAGTATGTGCGTGTGTGTGTGTGTGCGTGCGTGTGTGGTGGTGGTGGTGGTGGGGGGGGCGTGGAGGACCAAACTGAAGCTGCTGGAATTTCCTGCAAATTCTTCTGGTCCTAAAATTGCCAAGTCCAATGTGAGCTGAGTTACAGCTGCGCGGTTATAGCGACAACGACATTCTTTTTAAAAATGACTCTAATCATAATTATTAAGCACAAACACATTTTTCCTAATAGGAAATCTCTATATCATCATGGTACTATTTCAGTGATTTTGACATGGGTCTTATATCATCGTTTCCTGCATGAGCCTCATTGATTAAGAGATGTACTGTATAATTTAATAATAACAGATCTAGTGTTTACGAGGCTCCAAATAGACGGAGAGGTGCATCAGCCTCCTTCATCTTATTACTGTGAAGGATGCCAAAATGCCTCATGCATAATTTTCAATGTTCTGAGCTTGTCTGATATCATCTGGTTTGAAATGAACATTATTTCCAAATGACAGCTACACCACATTGTGCTCGCATGTGGAAGACAGAGCTGCCCGACTGTCATCATTCGGTCTTTCCATCTTCTCTGATGGCCTGCACTGAGGAAGTCATTTCTGTCATGTTAATGCGTTCTTTAGTCACATGGAAAAAGGACGTGAATGGAGACAAGCTGCTGCACACTGACAGAATGTGATCGGTCGCAATGTTTACGAGTAAAGAACAGAGGAACAGAAAGAAGAGGAGTAAAACTGAGCTGTATTATTCCATACAACCACAGTATTTCAGTTTTGTGTAGAGATCAGAATTGAAGTTAAGGGATTGTGGTGAGAACCAGAGAAGCACAGGGAAGAGAATATAAAGATAATGACTGAGTGAGTGCAGCGTTGTTTTGATTCAAGGCAAGAGTTCTTTAATTAATGTTTGCAGATAAGTATGACAGTGCAGAAAGAACAAACCATCTGTCAACAAACTCCCCAGAACCAGAGTACAATGAGACGTCCCCGTTGGCTTTGTCAGGATGAGGTTGTTGTTTCTGTTGCTGCTTTCCTTCTGACTCACTGAAAACAAGCTGCCCAAAAGCCAGGCCGTGACTTGGCTGGGAATACACAGCGTGAAGCAAAGGAGTGATAAAGGGAGGCAGACCGTGGGTGTGGCAGCTTTAAACCCACAGGTTGTCTACAATCAGGCGCACGCACGTATACACGTCTGCCTTCAATCAAGCTCCTTACATTTCCACTTACATCCCCGCCTCTTACTTAGTTTCAATTTTTTTCCAAGACAAAAGAATGTTCTGTGTTTTCTGAAACGAAACTTAACCCATGGAAAAACACAGCTGCTTTTAATGTGTTACCATAATATCTGTGCACAAGCATAGAGAACCTTAGGACACATCTATTCCACAGCTATTGATGCCCGGCTCACTTTTGGCTGCACTTCTTGGCATTTTTTTTTTGGTCCACCTGTTTACATTCGACTTCAAAAGTGAAAATTTGTGAGCAACAGGCCGAGCCAAATCACAAATCTACAAAGGATGCAAATAAGACAAACCTATTTATTCTGATTTAAGGATCAGCCCGGATCTGTGTGCAATGGCTGGGCTTTACTACCCCTATCTTAAAATTCAGAGCTGTAAAATGAATGACGTTGGATTCCAAACATCAGATAGCACCAGGACTTAAAACAGACCTGAGAACATCTGGTTCATGTAGTTTTTACTGTTCTTAACCACAAAATGTAAAGGCCAATATCTAGAAAATACAGTTTGGGCATGTTCTTTTAATTGTGTGTGCGTGTGTGTCAAAACAAATGTGTAACCAGCTTATTTAATAGCATCAATGTCCTTCTGCTGCAGTAGTTTATGCAGCTGCTGTATGCATCACTTCTCAGCTTCACTTCAGCCTGACCTGCATGAATAATGGAAGCATGGAACATACTTTTCTGAGTGATATTGAACTGAAATACAGAATTCATCATCCTCCTTTGCATACGAAGCAAGAGAAAAAGTGTGACTGCTTGTCAGACACGATCCAGTGTGAGTGATGTACAAATTAAAATTCAAAATGCTTTATTTTATTTTTTTTCTTCTCTGGAGCATGGTTAAAAGTCTGGGGGTGTTTTTCACTGTGTGTACAAAAACCACTCAACAACCAAAAGTGGAAGATTCAGCCTGAAAAAATGATGAGATGTTTGACAGATTGCTGCGTAGCCACAGGTGATATACGGTGCCCCCCGGCCTTTGTGCTGTTATTGCAGCACTTGCTGACTAGGCTAATGAAATTTGCAGTGGCAACTGATGTTATGTATGGCCTCCAGGAATAAAAAAAATTAAAAAAAATCCTGAAAAATGACGATATAAACACCCAAATACTTTTCCGTGCCGCAGTGTGAGGCAGCTGCTTTGCGTTTAGTATTATGTATTATGTGTGGAAAATTGGGCTGTGTCATTTTGCTGTGTACTCTGGCCTGTGCAGATCATACTGTGCTGACTTCTAAGCTGTAGTGCTACTGCTCAGTGAATGCCGGTTGAAGTGTGATTTGTAATACAAAGTGTTGTGGTGTACTCACGGTGCAGGCTGAGGGAGATGTTGATGACTCTCTCCTCTGTGAAGCTCTTCAGGTTGGGGATCTTGGCACATTTGAGGTGTGTGGATGAGGGGGAGTCCCCTACGTGGATCCAGCAGACTGTCTCCTGAGCATAGAGGAAGTCCATGGCTGTGGTTTGTTTGGTGCTGGTGGACAGCAGACTGTGGACCGTGGTGCCGCTGAGGGAGGTGGCTTGGATGTTCTGGGAGTTGGCAATCAACAGGACAGGCAGACGGTCTACTGGCACTGGAAATGTAACATGATGGACAGAACTAAGAGTAAAACAGGAGGAACGTGAACAGAACATCTCTACAACCTCAGTCAGTGATCCAGTCCTGCTGTTGTCAGCTGGTACTCACCATTCTTGGCCTTGCAAGAGCGGTTGTCTGGCTGGGACAAGTAGCCCTCCACACAGGAGCAGGTGTAGGAACCTTCGGTGTTGGTACAGGACTGACTGCAGGTCCCATACACAGTGCACTCATCAAAATCTGAACAACAAAAACCACAGATGGTGTTATTACTTAGTGAAAGTACAAAAACAACTAATTTCAGTTCAGAAATAGCATAAAAAGAGGATAAAATAAAAACATAAACCCTTCCACAGATAACGTGTATAAGTGCAGATTGTGAGTATTCACTTTCCTTAACTAACAAATACATCAATGCGACTATGCATTTAATCTCTGGTTTATTTTTACCATGTTGAATTTGTGATTCATTAAAAGGTGTAATATTTTATTGGCTTGTTGAACAAAAACACCATTATATAAGTGAGGTTTGCAAGTGTTGCTCATCAACTCCAGTAAGTCCTCTGTAACCTCAGTGGCTCCTGAGATTTCAGTGTTTCCAAACGGGCTTTTGTAGAAAATGCCCCACACTCCCACGTCCCCTGAACTACCCACTGTGTGCTCTGCACTTGGTTTAGTTTCTCGAAAAAACCTGAGTAAACACTGCTTTGGATACTGGAAGAACTTCAGCACTGATGTGGACTTACTGGAGGGGAAAGCATGTACGCCACGTAAGCTTGTGTTTGTTGTTGTTGATGCTGCATAGCAAACTACATTTTACACACATCCAGTGGTAATTCTTATCCTGTTATTTGCTAGCCGTTTGTCATTTTAATGCAGGAATAAAATACAAAGATATACCAACATAAAGATGAATCATCTTGTATCCTTCCATCGTGGCTTATTGATTCTATGTTCGCAGCATGTACTAAACCGCAGGAGGAACTCACCTTTACACATCTTTCCATCTGGGCTGATCTCATAACCACCTTTACAGTAACAAACAGGCCCTCCTGGAGTCACTCCACAGTTTTCCTGACAACCCATGAGCGAGCAGTTGGAGATATACTCTGAAGAGAGAAAGACAAGGGGGGGGGGGCACACGGGAGAGATGTTTATTCATTATTCGCCCATGTTGTCCACATTGTTGTTGGGCTGAAAACACTGCATACTGTTCTAATGGAAGGTAGATTTGTACATAATTATGTAATAATCCATTCAAAACAGCACAATAAAGCTACAGATCATACTGTGATCACTCAGGTTTCATTCATCCTCCTTCATATCTGGCAGAAGACACAGAAGCTTATGGCATGCCTGTAGGTATCAGGAGCAGATGCTGCTGAAGCTGCCATTGTTCATTTCGTGGAGAATATTTACAGCACCGCAGGGGGCTGAGGGGCATAAATACTTGACGTGTGAGGCTAAATTTTTTAACTAATACTCTCTGCAGCCTGCGCCTGATAATGAGGCACATGTTGAAAGATTCAGATTCAGCTTCAGATTCAGTTACTCATCAACTGAGCAAAAAAGTGAGATGTGATCTACAGCACGTGTGGTCGAATGTAGTGAGACTACATGTCAGCATTTTAGGAACCGAAAGCTTCGCAGATACAGTGCCGGCCCTGAAAACAAAAAAACATCTATTCAACCAGAATGAGTCATCGGTGAGAGCGATGTGTTCTGAGTTGGAAATTGTAAGAGAACAACAGCTCAGTACAATGGTGCTAAAGATACAGAACTAACAAACAAAACATTTTCACATTTAGCCTCGGGTGAGGGATTTTGGCTCATGATTAAATGTTTGTTTTGGTCACAAGTGAATATCCATTACTGCTCTCAGAACCCATCCAGCTGGGCTGCACCATAAATCTTTGTTTACTGAAGACCAAATGTTGGCCCTGCCCAGTAGATGACGGAGAAGAATCTGAAAGCGAAATCTTCAGAAGCTTTGCAGAAAATTACAGTTTGTCAATCTAATGCATCATCACACCCATAAGCAGGGCTATCCTTTACAGGAAACAACCACCATTCTACATTATCCTCATTATACCGAGAGCCTGTGCCTGCCTTGACCTTTGAGATATTTGTGAATGAAAATTGAACCCATGAAGATCATCATACCATTCACAGAATTGCTGAACAGAAACAGGAGCTAGATGCAGTCTTAAAACTTCACCAGGCCAAACTTTACCAAAAGTTCAGATACATTCGATTTCAGGTTGCACTTATGTATTTAAAGTGTGGCAACTGAATATAAACGGACAGAAAATAATAATGGGTGAAATGTATAATGTTGTGATTATTGTTAATACAGCTGCAAAGTGAAGTCCGACGCCAAGAAAAACTCAGCCCACTTTAGTGAAGCGATTTTTTATATTGTTACATCAACTGATATGGTTGTTATAAGTGATTTTTGTGTGTGCAGCTGCTGATTGTCAGTACAAAATATGAGTCTGGCTAGAAAGACTTCAGTTCTTTGATTCTATGTAACTGACATCAAAATGTCATATTCATTTTTTCGTCTTTTATATCACTGAAGTTTTATGTTATGTATGTGAAGTTAAGACGGATTGGTCCTTTAAGTCAAATAAATTTTAGATAGAAAACTTGAGTGGAAGGCAAACAAACCCCGACCATCTCCAAGGCTGCATACAGACGCTTCAATCACACCTTCCAGTCAGCTGACTGACCGCATAATGGAATCTTAGCAGACTTTTTAACGGTGCGCTGCACATCCTGTGAGATATAAATCAAGGCACAGTGAGTCATAGTCAAACAGACACAGCCATGTCAAACTAGGCTGAGATCTATCGGTCACAAATGATTCACTTTGCCCAGAAACACTGGCAGACAATTCACACTAACACAACACCTCCGGGGAGAGAGGAGCAGAGCGGGATCAAGAATCTCTTCTTCGAGGCGCCGCGCTTTCAAACTGAAAGAAAGAAAGGCCCACAGTTCTGTTGCTGTACTGTACATATTTTTTTTCCCACTACTGACCAAATGAATTTCCCAAATCAATCAATCATTAAGTTAAACTCGAGCCAGAGCAGCTCCAAACACCTATAAGGCACTGCTGCCAACCCCCATACAACGCTATGAATATTACAGACGGGCAACAAGTCCTCGAGTTTTCCTGCTGCTCTCCAGAGGCTTGCTGGGACAACCACAGTTCAAATTACAGACGTGCCCGGAATTTTCCAAAACAAGTCTGAGCACCAAACAACTGAGATGTGTTTAGAAAACCAACATAGGCAACAATGTAAACAACCTACCATGGCACATACCACAAAATATTTATTTTGGAGCAAATAAAATGTTCTGTGTTGGCTCTGAATGCAAACCACTCATATCAATTGGATGACCCTGAATGGGATGCTTGACAGCCCCTGGAATACAAAAGATGTTGTGGGGAGATATCTATTTTTCACACGAACACGAACACACACACATGAACACACACACATGAACGCACACGCACACACACACGCACACGCACACACATACATACGCACGCACACACTTTTCAGTTTAGTTCTAACTAAAACAGAGTCTTGGCCTTAAAATAATAGGTCCACCTTGGTGGAGCCTCTTGTTTTTGTCCCGAGTAAGCCGCTACATCCCACACATGTGGGCAGATTTTCATCCTCACTATGAGGTGAATACACACACACACACACACACATACACACTCGCATACAGAAGACCACTCTCACCTCAAAGTCCAGCCAGCCTGAAAGTGCATTAAAATTTGATGTCCTTTCCAATGCCTCTCTCTCTCCGTGTTTCTTTAATAAATATTTCATTCAAGCTCATTTTTAAAGGGAGAGGTTTTTAGTGGAGAGATGGGGGGAAAAACACAGATATGGAAAAGACAGGTGCCCACCTCAGGAGAGCAAGAGATGGTCAGGTTAATATTTTGCTCTTAATTTTAGAAAGAAAATCCCAAAGCCTTGGAATAAATAATAATTCAATCTTTTGTTTTTGATTCCTTATCTTAGCTGCTGGTATCTGGCAGTTTTTTTTATGTATCAAGCCAAATGAAAATCTACTATTAATACCAATCAAGGTTATTCAAGTGTAACGTACACTTCAGGGTATATATCAATGTTGCAGTGGTAATGATCTCTGCTGGCTATTCTAACATTTATGGGTCTTGTGTCAGGATTCAGACCACTTTGAGAATCGAAGCAGCTCAATGGGCGCCATCTGATGAACTATCATCACTTGTGCTCCTCGGCTAACCTTTGCACAGACATGTCTAACAACAGATGAACTGAAGTTCCCTTTAGACCCTCACCCTGTACTGGAATAATTCATCCATCCAGTGAAGATATTTAGGTCTTTTGCACAACAACGTATTCCATCAGCACATTCTTTTATAGGAGATTACATTCTTTCGGCTCATCATAAATGACTTCCTAATTTCTGGGTTTCAGAATGACAACTTCTCTATTTTAAAAGTGTATTGAACAGAATGAATTCATGACTGTCTGGCTTCAAGTTAAAGGGTAAAGATACAGAATGTCAAACATCCAGTTGGTTGTGTCTCCATAAAGCACAGAAAGCTGTGGCTTGATGGGAGAGGAAAAAACAACACATACAGCCCGTTTTAACACAGAACACGGCACAGTTCAATATTATCACGTAATGTGATAAATCGATCTGTTACCGTGACTTCACTGTTATTTCACAGTGTGAAGATTTCAGGAGTGAGAACTGTACGATAATGAATAGTACAGTAGAAAATCCAGTCAGACTTCACACAGACAGGATGCTCTAGCACAGGAATTGTATTATTAAGCCCCTTTTACACTCAAGTGATCAGAGAGTCAAACATGGATGAATGTGACAGTGATACCTCTGCAGTGTGGGCCCTCATCCCAGCCGTCAGTGCAGTCTGGAACCCCGTTGCACAGTTTGCTCATGTGGATGCAGAGCTCTGTTCCTCCACACTGGTATTCATTGGGAGGGCACCGTGACACTGTACTGTGGGGACCTGAGAAAAAACAAAAAAAACAAACATGAATACGGTCAACTGAAAAGCGAAACTGCACTAAGAACCAAATTAGTGTTATTTTCAAATGCAGTTTTCCTTTCCCTTATTTTTTTTCCTGAAACATTCCATCACATAAATAACTACTTGTCAGTTGTGCTGTTCAGTTTTCAAAATTTATGGAAAGCCTCAGAAATTTTACATGAGAAACTTCAGGTTCTTTTATTGTTTCCCCTTGATTAACTATTTATTTGGTTATTTATCAGATCTATTGATTATACATGCTGTTTGACCTGTGTGTTAATACACAAGATGACTAGATATATGTGGGTGAAATTATTGGTAATAATCAACTAATGCTAATGATTATGTTCATTATGGATTCATCTTTTTTGCCTTTGCTTAAAAAAAATGCTTCAATAATGAATCAATTGTCAAAATAGCTGCGGATTTATTTTCAGTCAAACAAATTAATGATTGAGCTTATCATTGCAGCTCTATAATCAACCCATTAATACAACCCAGATAGAGTTTGATCCTTACTCACATAGATGGTTGTTATTTGATGTATATTTAATGTGTACATGAATGGAGCTGTATATCAAAGTAAAAATGCTTTTCCAAAAAAGGCTCCTGTGAATTTTGCAGAGGTCCATCTGCAACTCTGTCAATGAAAGTCACTAAAATTGTTCTTTCTGCTTGGATTTGCACCACTCTCAGCCGGCAGAAACACAAACAGTATGTCAGAGCAAAATGGATATTACTGCACCACCTTCCCTGTGAACACAGCTCCAGCTGTGCCACTCCTAACACCCCGTTGCAAGCAGATTTCTTTGGGGCCATGAAGACGCATATATTACTGTACCGTGCAGCCATGAGTTCCTACGATTGAGTTTACCCTGGGCTGTTTTTCATACGCCTTCTCTCTTTGTCTCTTTCATCCATTTTGCCCTGACTACAAACTGCTCAGTAGGGCAGAAATGCTTAAAAAATCAATCTTTATGAAATACCGCCCTTTCATTCTGTCAGTGGATGACAGACTTTCTGACAGACAGCGGGCTCTACGTGTGCGGCTGACAACGTATTTGTCAGACCGCTGCAACACAGAAATGATTCTCTCCTGTCTTGATATGCGAGTGCACATCCAGCTATCTGTTCCTTAATATCTGTGGATGGCAGCACTGTGGTGGGTCTCATCACAAACCATCCTGCGCCCAGATACAAGACAGAGGTAACCTGCAGCGGCTGTGCAGCAAACACTCTATGAATACACTAAAAACAGATTAAGACTGATTTTGAAATACCCTTCATGCTTAGCATTGTTGAGAGTCAATAGGCCAACTTAGTTAGGCATAATAACAGACCCTTAAATATTATCAGACAATTAATTACAGTGGCCCAACAGGGACATTCCTACAAAGATGCTCAAGATCATAAAGCCGCTCCTGATCAACAGGTGAACAAACCGGTGTAATTCCTCCATGCTCTTCACCGGGGTGTCCCACAGCCCTGCCTGAAATAAAGACCACCCCAGCTATCTAACGTCTCGTTGCACTTTCATTAAATATAACATGAACCCTCGGGAACAAGAGCAGATGCACTGTAATCACACAACAAAGGCTGGTCATTAAATGGGGGAGGAAGTTGTTGAGAGCAGCAACTAGTGATAATGAGACAATGTAAGTCAGGATGTGTCTGGCTCAGCACAGTGATTGATCAATCACATCGTAGTGTCACTTTGCAGTAATTAATCAGAGATGCATGTGAAACGTCGGGGAAAACAAAAAAACTTTCTTCTGATTTTCAAGTTGGGAAACATATTTTCAGACCAGTCTGTTTTCACCAACCGTCTCTGTAAGACAAATTCATTTCCATGTGTCAGTGACAGTTCAGATTCTAAAATGAAGCCATTTGTTTCACGAAAAGCAGGTATTCTGTTCCCCTCCTTTTCTAAAGCTGGCTTTTTGGTTCCTTTACCTTGTTTCCCAATTCTTCCGCCTTTCCCCTCTCATCCATCGTGGATTTACATTCATCTTTTCCTCTTGCCAACCTGACAGGCTAAACCACAAGGCAGAAATCCAAAGAACCATTGTGGCAGCATAAGATGGCCACTAGGGAAAACTAGCAGGAAGTACAAACACACCATTATCCTAGCTGGGCCTAGCCAAATGACTACCTTCACTACGTCTACAGCACACACACATCCATCCCAGAGGCAAAACACTGACAATAAGCCCGCCACTGTCCTGGCATGCAGGCCTGGTATAGTAGTAGGACTGAGTAAAAAAACATATCCATCTTGGGTGAATATGCGTATGGCCTAAAACTCCTCCTCCTCTTCTAAGACACTAAATCTATGCAGCTTGAACTCACCATACAAGTGAAAATACTGCTAAAACCATTTGCTTAGCACAGAGGGCTTTTCTCCTTAATGACCTTATTACTGAACTCTTTTTCTTGGATGAAGTCTCCTGCCTCGTGACTCTGACCAGACTTTCATCCACAAAAAGACTAATGACTCAGCACAGCTTCTGTCCAGTCGATGTGTTGCCCACAACCTTGTGCTGTATTGCCAAACTGCAAATTTTGCCTTGCTAATTCACAATAATGTTAACCACAGCAGATTTAGTTTAACAGCATTTATGTCTTTATAAAAGATGATCAACCACAAAGGGCTGGATTGTAGTTATGAATCGTGAAATATTTGCCTGTTCCAAGCAAATTTGTTGCATTGTGTGTTTGAGTCGTGGCAGATAATGGGATGTTTCTCTAAAAGACATAGTAAGAAGTTGAGAGATATATTGATTGATCATTTGTCTTGTTAGTCAATTTTCATTCACTGAAAACTAGAGCCAAGATGCAGCATGATGCTTTTTGTCTTTTCTTTCCCACTTCTTTTTCCCACGCATGAACTTTATTTGAAACCGATCACTCCTCTACAGGGCTCATCTTTCTCTGCCTATGTGGCACGTCAAACTGTCCCATTGTCCCACCTCCAAAATCACTCCCTCTCCTTCTTTATCTCTTCCCATTATTTTCCTCCCAACATCTGTTGACCCATTTACAGTAACTGTATGAGAGTGAGAGGAATATGTGGAAAACGAAGACTGTAAGAGACAAAGAGAGGGAGGGAGGGGGGGGGAGAGAGAGAGAGAGAGAGAGAGAGAGAGAGAGAGAGAGAGAGAGAGAGAGAGAGAGAGAGAGAGAGAGAGAGAAAGTGAGAAAAAGCAGAGAGGAGACACAGTAGACCGAGTGGAACACCTCATCCACAGGAAGTGGACAGAGCCCCACAAGGCTTCATTCTTGTGCGAGCTGGCAGCGAGGCCGCAGTGGAAAAGGCATTGCTAATTTGAATTAAACAGGGTCTTTTATTCAACATTCCTCTACTGTGAGGGAGCCAGGTTAGCAGGCCCAAACCCCTTTTTTTTTTTCTTTGACAAGTTTCTATTTGCTCTATTCCTCTATGCAGGTCGTCAACTGGTTCAGTGAAAGATCTACACAGGCTGGGCTGGTACAGCTTCAACTACTCTGTTCTGTAGCTCAATTAGAGCATCTAGGGAAAAGGAAAATTATCTCTGTCATTAACCCATTCAAGTTATCCTTCTGAGAGTGCCGCAGGTCGTAGACCGACGCTGGTGATTTGACTGTTCTTTTCCTGTGGTGAACCCTAGGTAGTTCCAAGGTTTCATATCTCTGCTACAAACATCACAATGACGTGAGCAGATACCGGGACAGATTTCACTTCTTCCATAGATCTGTCTGACTCAAAAATTTGGTTGAGGATGTACAAACAACAACTGCAGCACTACTTCAAATCTCAAACTGCAGTGCATTAAAGAGGTTGTTTCTTTGAATTTAGAGTAGCAGCTGACGAATACTTTTCTCCAGTCCCAGTCGCCACTAGAGCCAAACAAAGCCTTTCTTCTTTGAGCATCTATCAAAACAACACTGCGGCACGCTGGATTTCAGACACCTTGCACGAGCGGAGCCTTTAAGCTGCTACACACAGAGGTATATCACATGCACTTTTCCAGTCCGAGGGAGTGAGGGCAGAGCGGGTGGTGAGCGAGGTGGGGGGACAAGAGAACTAAGGCCATTGTTTGGATCACACAAATCGGCTGTGGCCCCCCTACAAAGCTTGGCTGAGCCCCGGTGTTGTAAGCAGTGTCACGTGCGAAGCCTGATCTGAACTGCGGCACTGCCACATGGAGGGAGAGCTGGGGGAAATGGTGAAGGCCACAGGGGCACAGTGATGAAGGGGAGGGGTGGGGGGTGGGGGGGTGACTCTTTCTAATTATGTGCTGTTTCAGGATTAATATTTTAAAGACACAGTCTCCTTAGTAACTGTATCTGCTCGGATTTCTCCCACTTTTTTCTGACTCTCGAGCCTTTTCTTTCACCAGCAACATTTTTGCAGAATTATTCATCGTGGAAACTGTCTCTTCATCTGTGTTTCCTCTCCAGTAGGAGAGGGAGGCCCAGCTGACTGAGAAGGAGTCAAGATCTGGGTCTGGATCTGGCTGTCCCTGAGCCCAAAGCTTGTTAGGCTGTGGGGATTTTCCATTCACTAGTTTATGCTTCCCTTCCATATGCTAGTCGGCACAATGCTCATTCAACCAATAACAAACACGCAAACAAATAACAAGATGCTGCCAGTGCTAGAACAAAAACATAAAAGGGACTTTATGTGAGCCAGAATGAGGCCAACTGTAGAGAGCAACGAGGCTACCCACTGCCTGCAGTTTCATTTTAAATACTGCAGAGGCTTCAGCATGTGAAACAATAGTGGATACACAGCACATTCTACTGTCAAGCATTCGATAATTAAAATAATCATACCACTTTTCACAGACGTCAACCATCCAGATGCAGATGAATAATTTAATATGTTGATCCATAAATATACCTCATGAATAAATATCGGCGCACCACTTTTCTGCCGGCAGCTCTTAGTGACACACTAAACTGGGCTTCTCTGACCACTGATGTCCCCACAGGCTGGCCGGGCCCTTTCTGTGATGCTCTTGGCCCACATGACACATTCTTGGACGGAGCCCCTGAATCCTGACCCAGCAGCCCCCGAGGCACCCCTTGACCTCCCCCCATGGTCTGCCCTGCCAAAGGAACAAAACCCCCAAACAACTAGGACACGGCAGTGGAAACAAGAGGCAACAACAGCAGAGTTCCGTTTAGGTTAAGAGAGGACAGAGCGGCTAACATGGGGAGTTTGTGTTTTGATGTTGCTACTCAACACAGTCTTGTCAGAAAGCTCACAGGCAGCAAAGAGAGCAGGCGCAGCAACAGCTAGCGGCAGAGCGCTGAGGGTAACAGTGGCTGCACTGCAGCTCTGTTTATTTCTGACAGCTATCCTATAAACATTCTGCAGGTGAAAAACAACACATTAACCTGCCACTCCAGTTGCAGCTGTGGGTGTCTCACAAATACAGGAGTTTGTTTTCAGCTACCTGTATTTCCTTTGTCCAGGGCATCACATAGTATCAGTATAACAGTGATTATATACAAATTCACATCATAAATTAAATTAATTATAAGCATCTCTCTGGCTTTAACTCTGGTGGCAGACTGTGTGACCCCTCTGCACCCTGCACTTGATGGTGGGATCTTTGGTCTTTTGGCTCTCTGCTCACCCCTTTCCTTCCAAGATATCAACACCACATTTTCATTCCTTCCTGGGGGGCTTCTGGGGTGGCTGGCAGGGTGACAAGCAAAGCAGGAAGGCTAAATCCAGCTCTCGAAAGCACAACAAACTGAGCTTTCTCCAAACACAGCAGCGCCACTGCTCCTGAGGGCAGAGAAACCACTGAGCAAACAGCTCTATCAGCAAAGTAAATTCCATGATTCATATAGGACAACACCACCAGACACCCCAAAATAAGAAATAGATTGAACCTACATCAGTATTGCTTATGAAAGAGGAAAAGTAAAGTTACACAGAAAGGAAATCATTGGTGAAATACATAAATATATAAATATATTCTGCCATTCATCACTCTCTCACACACACACACACACACACACACACAGGGAAAATCTCAAAGCTAAACCTCAATATCGATATACTGTGTGTGTTAAGGGACTGTTACCGACAACTTGACGCCCCCCCCCATCCCCCTGTAACAGGAGTCAGAGATTGTGCAAGTCAAACTAACAGCAACGTGACGCCTTTTTACACCTCAACACAAACTGAAGAGTAAACACACACACACCCACACACACACCCACACACACACACACACACACACACACACACACACACACACACACACACACACACACACACACACACGCTTCCTTAAGCTTATGCATAAAAGAACAGATGACAAAAAGTTCCAATAGCACCTCTCACACACATACCATGTAAATCAGACACACACTCTCTCCGTCTTTTTCTCCTCCTTTCTCTTACAAACACACAGATGAGAGAAGAAAAATAGACCTATTGCCTACTGGAAAAAGTTCTTAAGTAGTGACTCTATTTCTGAGGCTGAACATACTCTTTATTTGATTCATTCGCCTATTATTTCCTCACAATGGACTGAGGATTAACTTAAAACTATTAGTACTGTGCAAGTTTTTCTTGTAGAAAAGAGGAGAGGCAGCCATACTGCTGCCCCAGAATGACTAAATATCCGAAAGGCACCTAGTCTATTTTGGCTTAGAGTTCTTACGAAGAAAGCAAGAGACTAACTTTAATCGTCACAAATTAAGCACCGAGCCGCTTTCCAGAAAGTCATTTTCATTTGTTAGGGCATTAGAAAGCTAATTCAAAGGACAGACGACTAATTGTCGCATAGAAAAATAGCTATGCAAATGACAGGAAAGGCCTGAGGGGGTCGGAGCGGAGGATGAGAGTGGTCGTCATCATAAGAGCCAAGAAACCTGAGGAGACCAAAGTTAAACCACCGATGCAGGAGACAAGCTGTGTCTTCAATAATGCACTCTCACATACGGGATGTAGTCATTTATTGCTGCTACTAATCAGACAGAAGGTGGTTCATCATACAGAGAGAAAGATTAGCCACGAGGCAACGACAGGTGTTCAACATCTGTCTGCCTCTACCTTCACGATGCATGGGTGGGGGCTTCGATTACCCAAATGTTCATATTTTTTGTTGTTCGTGTCTTTCATTCTCCCACATCATAAACCCCGCTCTATCTCTCTTCTCGTCTCAGGCTTGCTCCTAGTCCCCCCCCCCCCCACAAAGAGGGCCTCTGACTTGCCCCACCCCCTTCTGCGCAGAGCCCTGCTGAGATTACATAATGCTCTTTTTAAAATTTAAACCCCTGACACGCTTTTCTTGGCTGAACACAGGCCGGACTCTCCTGTCCTGCTTCAGGAGCCAGCCTGCTTTGCCCTCTCTTCTGCTCCGGCCTCAACTCCTCATCTAAAAACAGCCAACTGGTGGATCCCATCCGGCTCTCCACACCCTTAAATAGACTAATATATATATATATATATATATATACGGACGCAGACCAAGGAGGACGCCACTTCTTATATTTATATATATATATATACGGTCAATCCCGAAATTATTCATACCCCAGGCAAATTTTTACTTAAAGTTACTTTTATTCAACCAGCAAGTTTTTTTTTTGACCGGAAATGACACAGGCTTCTCCCAGAAGATATAAGACGATGTACAAGAGGCATCATTGTGTAAAAAGATATTTCTCAGCTTTTATTTACATTTGAACAAAAAGTGGCATGTCCAAAATTATTCATATCCTTCTCAATAATCAATAGAATAGCATTTATTGGCTATTACAGCAAACAAACGCTTCCTATATTTGCTGACCAGCTTTCTGCATGTCTCCACTGGTATTTTTGCCCATTCATCTTTAGCGATGAGCTCCAACTCTTTCAGGTTGGAGGGTCTCCTTGCCATCACCCTAATCTTTAGCTCCCTCCACAGATTCTCAATTGGATTCAAGTCAGGACTCTGGCTGGGCCACTGCAAAATGTTAATGTTTTTGTCCGCTAACCATTTCTTCACCACTTTTGCTGTGTGTTTTGGGTTGTTCTCGTCCTGAAATGTCCACTGGTGCCCAAGGCCAAGTTTCTCTGCAGACTGCCTGATGTTGTTGTTGAGAATCTTGATGTATTGCTCTTTTTTCATGGTGCTGTTTACTGTGATTAGGTTCCCTGGTGTATTGGCTGAAAAACACCCCCAAAGCATTAGGTTCCCACCACCATGTTTGACAGTGGGGATGGTGTCCTTAGGGTTTAAGGCTTCTCCTTTTCTACGCCAAATGAAGGATACATCATTGTGGCCAAACAATTCAAATTTTGTTTCATCTGACCATAAAACAGAAGACCAGAAGTCTTCTTCTTTGTCCAGATGATCATTTGCAAAGTCCAAGCAGGCTTTTGTGTGCCTTATCTGGAGAAGTGCCGTCCTCCTTGGTCTGCGTCCGTGAAACCCAGCAGTGTGCAGTGTCCGTTGGACTGTCTGCCTTGAGACGTTGCCACCAGCAGAGCCCAGATTCACCAGAATGGCCTTGGTGGTGATCCTTGGATTCTTCTTCACCTCTCTCACTATCCTCCTGGCCAGCACAGGTGTCACTTTTGGCTTCCGACCACGTCCTCTGAGATTTTCCACAGTGCGGAACATCTTGCACTGTAGCCACTGGCACTTGAAAACATTTAGATATGGCCTGATAGCCCTTTCCTGACTTGTGAGCAGCCACGATGCGCAGCCGCAGGTCCTCAGTGAGCTCCTTTGTCTTAGCCATGACTGTCCACAAACCAACTCCAGAGAGCTGCGGTTTTTCACCTGTTAAGTTGATTAAAACAGCTGTTCCCATTGAATCAGGGTAATTAAGATGCTTTAGAACTTTTGATTTTCCCATAGACTGTGACAGTTTGCAAAGGGTATGAATAATTTTGGACATGCCACTTTTTGTTCAAATGTAAATAAAAGCTGAGAAATATTTTTTTCCACAATGATTCCTCTTGTACATCGTCTTATTATCTTCTGGGAGAAGCCTGTGTCATTTCCGGTCAAAAAAAACCTTGCTGGTTGAATAAAAGTAACTTTAAGTCAAAATTTGCCAGGGGTATGAATAATTTCGGCCTTGACTGTACATATACTCTGAACCTTGTCAGATGAAGATCACATATCTTAAAAATATTTTCAATTTTAAATTGACAGAGGAATGCTTTGGATTGGAAGAATTTCATTTTTAATACGTTGGCAAACAAATTATACATGTCACTCCGCAATTTAATTTGACTGTAAGGGTTGTCTAATTAATTCTTTTATATTAACAATGGAAAGTTTTACTACATGTAATATGAAAGGTGCTGCTTGTGGATGAATGAACCGACAGAGAATTATCCTTTTTCAAGATTATTTTTCTGAGGTTCTTGCCTTTATTTGACAGTCACCATTATAGAGGCAGACAGGACACATGGGGGAGAGAGAAGGGGTGTGACATGCAGTGAATCCAGAATTAAACCACAGGTGCTGTGCTCAGTAACCATTCGGCTACCAGAGCGCTCCAAAGGAAAACCTTTGGTAAATAACCAGTAGAGCACCTGCCCAGCAAAGTTTGCGACTAGCTACTTGCCAGCTAACAAGCACATGAAGCATTTAGCTGCTGAAGAGCCAGATATAGGCTTCATATGTCCCTCAGGAGTCGGTGGAGACCTAAACAGAGCTAAAAGGAGAATGAATATTGGACTTAAATTCACCAGAAAGAAACAAAACTCTAATAAGTGTTAATGTTTTTTGATTGTCTATCTATGGGTGTGTAAATAGGCAACTGCTGGCTAACATGTTCAACACGTTCATAAGATATGTCATTTTTCATGTTTACAGCTTGTTGAGATCCATGAATGCAGGTTTAAAGTATTCTGGACACATTTCCTAATTTCAGTAAATAAAATAATAGTTCTAGAGCGCATCACTGCATTTTATAAATAGTTCCTCTTACTTTGAAGGCTTCAGTATTCTGGATTTGTTACTTCTTTAATTCAATAAAAGTATAATCTGACACATAACTTACTACAATGTATCACATTTTGTGCCCAATTTAGTGCAAACCCAACTCTCTGCCAAAATATATGGCGTTCATGTCACATGGACTGATGAGTTTCAGAGAACTGCACACTCATGGTGACAAGCCCTCTCCTCTGAAGGTGTGTGATGTAACGCTCGCACTGATATTTGTGTTTATGTGTGTATGTGTTAGTGACTACTAGGGGAATGCCATTTGAAAAACACAGTTTAAAAGCATCTTTGATTGAACCCTGTTTTAAAAAGGCACAGAAAAACAAAACGAGTATAAAAGAGAGAGAGGAGAGAGGGCAGACTGAAATCTGCACATGCACTCACACTTGCAGGAACAAGGTGCTGGCAGGTGAAAGACTCTTTCATGTTGAGCAAGGGTTGTTTTCCTTGACATGTTGATGGCTATCTGGACTGGGTGGTGGCTGCTTTAAGGAGACAGTAGCAGGATCAAACAGATCACTTCCTCTTCCATATCTGCACTGCGTAACCACTGGCTTTGGGTCAACTGGCTGTTAAATGAAACCACTAAAAAAATACACACCAAACAATAAACCCCCTCATGGTTCATTACGACTGCTGTGGGTCTAACTTCTGAGCAAACAGATCAATGATAAAACAAACGCACACTTTTCTTTCTTCTCAAGGCAGTCTTTCATTTTTTTGACAGGAGGCAATGAGATGTACATTACATCATAAAAGATTATGTTTTCCACTCTGAAAGTGGCCGTTACAAAAGTGCTTCATCTCCTAAAGCGCTAATTGCAGCCTAGGTGGGAACTGTCTATAAAACTGCCCTTATTAAAGGACAGGGGCAGGGGACGTCATTGCAGCGTTACACACTTCCTGTGTTTCCAGGGCACACTCACTGCATGTGGGAATGTTTTAGGAACCCTAATAAAGTCTACAGCCCAGGGAGAAGGCAGCTCTACAAGAGCCTACACCCTACCTCAAGGCTACGGACAGGGGTATTTATCTTCATTACATGGCTTTCAATTGTTCATTGATTAGGAATCCAGATCAAAGTGCTACATAAAGGTCATATGCCCA
Organism: Seriola aureovittata; assembly: GCF_021018895.1. Taxonomy (NCBI): domain Eukaryota; kingdom Metazoa; phylum Chordata; class Actinopteri; order Carangiformes; family Carangidae; genus Seriola; species Seriola aureovittata. The sequence goes on along the minus strand of NC_079365.1, from coordinate 13,757,969 downwards.
GACAACCATTTTGTTTTTGTTTTACTCTTTCAGCATACCTCTATGCCAGTCTGACCCAGCACGCCGGGGTACAAAGAACAGCATTGTGGGGGTTACACAGCAGGGCAAAGCAGCTGCACTGGACAGTGGCTGACTTCACTGGCAATAGCCAACACCCCAACAAAGGCCACTGTGAAGCCCCATCCACATGAGTGAATAAATAAACCTCTCTCATGCATCTTTCAAAACCAGAAGCATCTGCAAAAGCGCCCTTTATCACAACAATTAAACTACAAATGTTACTCAATATATGGGTGTTGTACAAACATATGTATGATACGTTTTCATTGGACAGCTTGGCATTTCAATCAGTGTTCATTTTCCATCTTTGTAACAAAAGTGGATTTCAAGTTCTTGTGTAGGACATAGGGCCTATACATATGATGAGCTATGCAAATCAACCTCATTTAACTGGGTGGAGATTCACTTAGCGCTCTACAACTTCGACACCCAACATCTGTAAAAAAAATACTTTTTTTTTTTTTTTTTTTTACTTGTTTCCAAATGCCATCTTGTTTTTATTGGATAATTTGACAGTAGAGAGCAAAAGGAAACTTGGGGAAAGAGATGCGACAAAGGTTGGAACTGATTGATAGATGTGGTGGTTACGTGTCATGCCTCCCAAAGCGTTGTCCACCAGGATGTCTCAGCAGTTGTATAGAACAAGGCTGGTGACGTCATTCTTAAGTTGTCAGCAAATCCAGAGCATCTGTCCATCTTTTAGTTGTTTTCAAATTTCCTTTCCTGTCTGTGACAAGCAGCCCCAAGGCCAATGGTTCCTACCAAAGAGGACCTTTTTATAAAAAAGGTCACAAATATATTCTTTAATTTCAAAAAAATTTCATAACACTTTGGATTTTGTGCATTAGTAACTGTTAATTGCAGTTCCCATGTTTATCATAATGAAGAGACAACCATAAAGGTTTTTTGTTTGAAAAACCATAGAGCTCTATGGCACGGAGTGAGAGGCTTTGGCTGCTCAGACAATGCTGGTTGTTATAATGAATTCATTGTTGGTGTTGATCTTTTCATGAGATTTGTTGACAAAGAGAAAACTACAGAATATCACCAGACTTACCCGTTAAATCTAATGAAGGACAGCTCTCCAAGTGTATCCCACAGTTCCAATTAAAACCACCCTTATATATTATTTAACCCTCTGGACTGACTTCTGTGCTTGGTCAAACTCTAAAGTAGCAGATAAAAGTTTTTACTCCCACCTTTGTAATGCATTTGGCAACTTTCCTCAAGAACAATCTCGTCAATCTTCAAAACCCTGAATTCTAAAAAAAAAAAAAAAAAAAAAAAAGCTAAGATCAAACTGGCATTTTATTTTGTCTCTTGGACTTGGACTCGGGTTTACTGCACTGACCCTGTGTAAAGGCAGGTCCCTCTAGAGCATAAGTCCCATAACTGGTTGTTTTTGAGAGGATCTGGCATAAGGTAGAGGGAGTAGCATGAGACAGAAGATGGAGTCACTGTGTTTTTGTCCCAGATACAGACACGGAAGGAGGCTGGCCCGCAGAAGAGAAGAGGGGAAAGAGCAGGTTGTGAAAAACAGCAGGTTTCTCCATTGCTCTGGGCGAGTCTCTAATGACTTCCAGACCTACTCTCATACAGTCTCTGCATCTAGTCTGCAGCTATAGCACTCTACCACCCGGCCTCGTGTACACACACAAACTGCCCCCCCCCACCCCACCCCCCCACCCAACCCAGAGCCCTCTGTCCTCTTAGAAAACTACAGGCGTTTCAGTCTAAGAGCTCGACCAAAAAGACACTGCTGCTTTCATTCACTTCCCAGGGATTCAGCCTCAAAGCATCTCAACTCTAATTAAGACAGCCGTTTTTTTTTTTTTGTTTTTTTTTTAGTGCTACTTTCAGTTTGGTTTTGTCTCATGACTGCATCCTCTGTGGCTCTGAATGCAAAAGGAAATCACATTCAACAAAGAAAGACAAACTTTGTAAATCTCCTAATTGGGCATGACAGGACTGTTTGAAGTCAAAATGACCTCTCTCGCTAGCTGATAAAACACCCCATTGTTTTCTCCAGCCTGGCTGTGGTTAGCCAAATAAATGTAATTGCCCATCAATCTCAGTCTGTTAGCCGATGACTGCTTTTAGAGTCTCTATGGAGGGTTCAAACGCTACAATAACGTATATGCACAGCCATGGTATTGCAAAAAAAGTCTTTTAAAAATTCAAATTCAAATTCAAACACTGGCAGCTGCTGAATAATGTTCAACTCTAACCACTTTACACATTTTACACATTACTAAAAGAACATCTTCTGTACAGATAGGCTGAAGATGTTACATGACCGAAATGAGTTTGCATTTTTTGTAATGAAAGAAATCAAAGGCTAACATTTAAATTGATACTGGTTTTGGGAAATGCTCCCTATCTGAACCTGCCTTAAACACTCCTCCATTCATATCAGAGGAGATAAGCAGTGAGAGCTTTTTCCTATTCCACTGAATTTAAAGACTTGAATGAGTGAAAAAATCTACTACATGATGTTTAAAAGAAGCGTTGTAGCCCCACTTGCCAAGGGGTACTTCAGATTATATGATACACAGATCTAGACATATATATATATATATATATATATATATATATATCTAAATAAAAGCTTTTTTTCCCTCTAGGCTTCAATTATCCCCCCTGAATGGTTAAATGTCGGCCAAACTTCATTCTGCTGTGGAGTCAGATGTAACAGAATCATAATCGTGGTAGACAGGATGGTAACCTGCAACATCTGGATACAATACACTGGACTGTTTCAACTCTGACAGACTTACAAACATCAGGCTCCTCATCAGAGCCGTCGGGGCAGTCCTTCTCCCGATCACAGCGCCAGCCCTTAGAGATGCACGTCACCCCATCTTTACACACAAATTGCTTTGGGCTGCAGGTCTTTGGAGCTGAAAAGAGACAAAGACAAAAGTGAAATAATGAAGGAGAGATATCTGAAAAAAGAAAAACCCTTTTGTGTCATTGATCTTTATTCCTGAGGTCTCATTAGCAAGCGGGATCTGTTGTGCTCAGAGCCAATAGTGGCCCTCGCTGGCCTTAATTAGGTTCCGGAAAGTTTGCGACGTGATAGAGAGCATAGAGAATGGATACACAAAAACCAAAACACACGGTCATGCAGGCCTGGAAAGGCTTTGCATAAACCTGCTGCACCTAAATATCCAGGTCAGTGTTCCCAGGCCATTTGCAGTGATGCAGCACGTCTGGAAGATATAAAAGAACATCTTGTTCAGTGAATTTCCCCCCTATCATGTATTTCCCCGTCAATCCAACCTTCCAGAGAGGGTGGGGGTGGGGGGGTGACCAACTCCATCCACAGCCAAATGGCAAGGGGGGTGGGGGTGGGGGGTGGCGGGGGTGTATTCGAACCCACACTAATTCAAGTCCAGTCAGAACAACACACACATTTCCACACAAGCAACAAAGCTGAGTCACCCAGAGGCGTTCAGGGGAGGCTACTGGTGAGTGGTGACTCGTCTTACTTCACACTTTCTGTCAGGAAAAAAAAAAAACAGTGACAAGAAAATTAAGAGAGAGAAAATAATAATTGGATTTACTTGAGTAAATTATATTTTCAACTCAGAACTTGGGGTTTTACAAACTCGAGTGGAAAATGGGAGAGCAGATCTGAGCCTCTAAACTGTCCGTTTAAACATACGTCAATGAAAAGCAAAGAAAAGCAAGGACACCAGTGGATACTTAGACATAGACTTCATTATTCATATTCTGCTGGTTACATAAACAAGCCCTAAACTACAGGTTTATTAACATCTCATCAGCAGGAGTAATAACTCTCTATTTGAACAGCTCTATAGGTGCTTTCCAACAACTGCAACTCCTGCAATGTCAAACAGACGGGACTATTTCATGTGGTTTAACACACAGCCAGCCTACGGTTTGGAGGCAGTGTTGCCAGACTGCGGTACTTGTTCTTCAACTGGGTGGGTAAAAATGGATTTGAGTGGGTTAGTATAGTTTAAGCTACTTTTTGTGCCATTAGGGAGGCTTCCACCTACCAAATGTTAGGCTGTGTTCCTAACACTTCACACTGCAAAGGAGGCACAGGAGACTTGTGAAAAGGTGAAAAGGACAGGTGCATGCAGGTGAACAGGAAGTTGGTTTTTGTAGTCCTGCTTATCAACCTGACCAACACTTGCAGTGATTTGCAGTATGTTTTTTTTCAGCACTCATGAAAGAAGAAATACTTATTTAGCATGTTACTAGCCATCACTGAAGATTACAAAGGCACATTATTAACATATTAACACGTGAGTGAACTAATTTTGTATCATCTGAGTTCATGTTTCTCTCTGCGCCTTGTTCTCCCTCTACAGCCGACAAAAGGACTTTTTTTAATTCTTTTTATAAATACTCGACTCCCATTCCTTTCTTTCATCTCCGTCATTACGCGGGAATATCAGCAGTTATTCTTCCACCGACCCTCAGCCCTCTGATACGACTGATCATTTACATTTTTATTGTTATTTCACGAAGTGTGGTGAGTAGACGAGTGTTGATATTGTAACCTTTAGAATATTTAGGCATACAGCTTGACGGGGGGTGGGGGGGTAGAATAGGGGTGGATGATGGGATGAAGCAGGATAAACAGGATGACTGTATTTACATTTGAAGCTGGCCTCCAACTTCAGCAGTGAAAGGAATCTTGAAATGGAACTCAACCTAAATACCATGAATTCAACCTGACATATTGCTGCACACATTCGCACACTCCTCACTTATCCTCCTCCCTGTACCGCTGCGATTGGTGTGTGTGTGTGTGTGTGTGTGTGTGTCTCAGAAGTCACAAGGTTTTGAATTATTCATGAAATGCAACCAGGCTTGTGTTACAGCGTTTCCTCTTTGCTCCTCATCCTTCTTCTTTGGTGCGTGCGCGCCTGTGTATTTGTTTGTTTGTTTAGACGTATCAACACCAGCCATAGCAAGCAGGTAGCTGTGGTGCATCCGTCTATTGTCTATTGTTTATTTAGACGCCGACATGTTCTGAACTCAACGCGCTGTTAATTTCGCTTTCATAATAGTTTTGGGAAGAGCACACACCTGCCTCAGACTTAACCACGAGATGCTGACAGGAGGATATCAGTGAAGAGGGGAAGTGGGTTAGGAGGTTAGCTAGCTGAAGGTGAAGCCATGCAGCAGGAAGAGTTACTGTACCGCCACCTCAGCTAGCTGGAGACAAAGGCCATGTTCAAACCTGCCATTAAAGTCAGTCCCATGTCATCCAATCACAACTAGACTTAAAAATATACAGTAGCAATGAACGTAAATGCATATTTGTTCAACGTTGTGAATACTGTTTTATACAATTTAGGCAACGGTAATGAAAAATCTCTTTTGGGCCTTTTATCCTCTCCCTGCACACGATTTTCCACTGTTGGTTTTATGTCCCTCGTCTAATTTTCACTTGTAAAAAAAAAAAAAAACTCAAACACAGAGATTCCAGGAAGCAACAAACCACACTGCTTGGTCAGGGAGGCAAGTTACAGACTTTGGGTGCTTACTGTCTTTCACACGAGATGTGAGGAGAGATGCGAGGTAAATTAGCAAGGGAAGAAAAATAAAGGAAATGAGACATCTTTTCCTCTCAGCCGTCATCTAAAGTGCCATCACTTTTCTGATGACGACAGCACGGCGGGATCGTCACTGGATCAGCTGATAGTCAGCTTCAACGGCTCTGCAGTCTTTTGATGCCTTGGAGTTTCTATTCGCACACGTGTACCGTTACTCCTCAGCCAGCGCTGTTAGGTATGAAATGAAAGGTTTGACAAATATCCACACCTGGATCACAAAACTGTATTCTGTCTTTACAGTGTGTAGAGACAGTTTGTAAGTGGACTTTACTGTTCAGACACTGGGTGCATGTATATATTTTTAAGATTTTTTTTTTTTTTTTTGCATCTGCATTTATTGATTTTGTGTTGCGTGATGTAAGTCTAGCCCAGATGATAATGACAGAGAATGTATGTTGCTGAGTAACAAGAGACTCTCCTGCTCTTTAACATTATCTGTACTGCAGGTTGTGGCAGACCATGAAACAAGATAAATGTTGAAAGCGGTTTATGGTTTAATCAGACCTGCAGTTAACACAGTTAAGCTTGCCTGGCTGGATTTATCTAGCTAGCTTTGGATTTATCTGGTTAGAAATACTACATCCAGGTGATATCTGTACTGTAGCGAAACATAACTTAGGCTTTGTCTGACTTTTCAAGGTTTTGCGATGTGGTGCACATTACGACAGATCTCTTAGGTATTTGTCTTTTGTTTGAAAAGGAAATGATATAGTGAGGAAGTGGATGAAGCAAAAAAAGTGGGGAAACAGATGGATATGACGCAGGATGGCATAAGAGAAAAAGTAGATGAACTGCAGCAATGAGAGCAAATGGAGAGGTGGGTGTTAACTTCAAGTGAAGGGGTGAAAGGAGGGGGGGGGGTTCTCACAGCTGGGGACAGGCCTGAGGACCTGAGAACAGACTGAGCTGGGCTGGGATACTGAGATGGGATGGAGGAATGTCACACATGCTATCAATGAGCTGCCTGTGTGTTTACCAAAGTGGAGGCAGCATGAAAATGCTTTGGGTCATCGCCATTTGGGCCCGGTTGCACATCCACTGCACTCTGCCCCCACCCCTGTCTGCTAGTGCTCCATGATGAGCTCAGTGTTGTCGGGAAGAAGAGTACTCAACTAAGGCAAACACAAGCCTCGCCCCCAGCCACAGCCCCATTTCCTCCGACACCCACATCAGAGCTATAAATAAGTTGGCCGTCTGCCCTCTGAGATCAACCGGGGCACTACAAAGCTCCAGCAGACACTGAGACTACCGCCTCATCGCACACCACTCAACAGTGGTGGAGCTGAAGGCGGACTTAAAGTGGTGTCAACAGTGGTGCTGAAAGGAGGCCTGAGCAGTATGGAATCCAGTCTTCAAAGCCAGCTCGTGTAAAGGTACCGTGCAGGGAGACGTTCCTTCAACCGGGCAGCCGCAATTCAAATTCCCCTGCACAAGAAAGTCTGTACCAGTTCTAGATCTGCTGTTTTATAACTTACCCAGCCCTCAATCCTCAGAGTGGAGGCACACCAGAAACCAGACCAACAGGAATCAGTTAACTGTCTGCAAACCATCTATCAACCTCAGTATACCGAGGCTAAATGTCGACAACCATGCTAGCAGCTCTGTGGGGCTCAACTTTGTTGCAACGGTGCTTTAAGTTAAGCACTACATGCTAGTATGCTCAAAATGATAATAATAATAACTTTTATTTATATAGCACCTTTCAAAAACAAAGTTACAAAGTGCTTTACAATAAAAACAGGGATGCAAATAATAAAATCCAAGATAAAACATACAATAAAAACAACAGTCAATAAAAGGCCATGCGATAAAAGTGAGTCTTCAGAAAAGGTTTAAAAGAAGAAACAGAGTTTACCAGCCTGAGATCTGCAGGCTGGGATTTCCAATGCCGAGGAGCCCGAACAGCGAAGGCCCGGTCACCTTTGGTAACAAGTTGTGATTTTGGTAATAACATGCTGATGCTAGTATAATGGTTACCATGGTCACCGATTTAGTTTAGCATGTTAGCATATGTTAGCATTAAAAATACAAAGTAAAGCTGATGCAGATGTCGCTAGTTTCGCAGGAATTTGAAAACTTAAATATCAGACTAATTAAATCAATTTGAGCCTGATGTTGGTGGTCTATGAAAAGTCAGACACAGTTCAGTTCATGCAACAATTGCTGAGATACTTCAGTGGTGGACAGAAGGACTGACAGATGGACAATGCCATCTCTAGAGCCTGTTTTTTTTTAACATGGCTAAAAAAATCTAACTCTACTCAACTTTTGCAGAATACTTCACATCAGCATTATGGATGACTATCCTGAGGTCAGATCTGTCACTCTGACAGACTCATTTTGAGTTCATAATCTGGAATCTACCGGTGAAATACTTGAGCTGACTTTTCCCTTGGCTTTAGTGAACTCAAGTCACTCACATCCACACCGTGCATACGTCAGTATGACTATTACAGATCAAAAAGGACGGAGGAGGAGAAATACAACATATTCATAAGAATATTTTGTGCTTGCATAAAGTTCATGCTTTAACATGAAAGCAGCTGCTTTCCTTTACTACACACAGACCGGATGAACTTCCTCAGGCTACATTCCCTCTGAACTGAGGAGGTGATGCTTTCTAGCTTTTGGATAATCGTAACTGGTGCTGCTGGTTCATCCAAAACTATTGAGAATAACAAAACTGGCAGGCCACACAAAAGCACCAGGTGGGTGTGCTGGCTGAAGTGCCTGCATAGTGAATTATTCAAAATGCTTACAGAGACTACTGCAATGTCTGCTGGGAGAAAAAACATCAAGTTTAGTCTACCGAAGATAGCGTGTACTCACGCCAGTAAAACACTTCATGGGTTTGTGAAAGGGTGAGGATGGTCCTACTGTCCCAAATTCTCTGCTGCTGGAAGGGATAAAGCTCCTTCATGTTTTCAAATATTCAGGAGAGGGAGGTTTATATGAGGGCAAGATAAACAGCTTGAATTGTATGTAAATCATCTCGACATTGACACCCACTGGGCCAAACCTTGATACACACTTTACTGAGATCCAGGGACCAGAATAGAACCACTTTAACTGACTTGACTAAACATCTTGACATAATGCAACAGAAAAAAACAAAACAACCGCGATTCAGACGGAAACTGATGACAAACAACTCAGACATGAAAAATATTACGTGGGAAATGTGTTTTTAATATTACGTGTCCAGGGGTATTACAGCCCTCTGCAGACAATGCCCTCATCGAGACCGAGTTTGGAAAGTAATGAGACAGCAAACAGCCAGAACAAGCACGTATAGGAAGAGAGGGCGGTAAAGAAGAAAGAGAGCGAGGGGCAGGAGTCTATTTTCCTGACCTCGCGGCTGAACAAGGGGGTGGGGGGTGTTTGCTAAGGGCCAAAAATGAGGGAAGAGTCTACAGTATATTTGCTGGTTTGGCTGCGGCCTGCCACCTCCTCATCCTCCTCCACAGCCCAGGCACGAACGCTTCGGGATTTTGTAATGGAAGAGAGTGAGAAGAAAGAAGAGGGAGGGAAAAAAAGTTTTCCAATTTGTCATGTTACAAAACAGAGAAAAAGAGGCCCCAGCTGTGCCTCTTAAATAAACCTTTCCGGCAGAGTTTGAAGGAGCTGTGGAAGTCTATTCACTAGTGACTGAATGGTGATATGAGAGAACAAAGATTCAGACAGAATTTAGATATGGACTGAAAAAGAGAGAACATGACAAAGCATAATCATGTTTTCATAGAACTCATCCACATTATTATATCAATATTTTGGAAAAAATAGCAACATGAGTGAAAGTTTGAGGAGGTTTCTGTCTGCCTGTGTACCCGCCTGGCTGTTCCTGGACGAATCTTATTTTTATGAGACACTTTGTGAGTTTTCTAAGACAGTCTGTGTGCTTGTAAGTCTACATAAGTGTGTGTTATGCATACACTTAGAACTGAGGAGAATTAACATCAGGAATGTGCTCATGTCTGGCGAAAGCTGCCAAGTAAAATGAAGCTCCGTCATGCAGGACAACACAGTCCTGCCTGCGATTGTTTGGATTTTACAGGTCAGACTCAGTTAGTCTACACAAGCCTTTGTGGTATAGAGAGGCTGAACCTATTAGGCAAAGCAGAGTAATCAAATGTGAACTTAATTAAGAGCTATTTGGATGTCTGACTGAGATTTCACCATGTCGCAACCCCGGAGTGGTAATCAACCATGACTGCTATTTGCACTAGACTCGGTGTTGGAGCTCAGAGGGAAGAGGAGGCTACTACGACCTCCTTCACTTCCACATATGGATTAAATCAAATTCGGCGACGGAGTGGGGACGAAGCAGAAAACCACATAGGTGCGATCCGCCATTATCAAGTTAGTCAGTTTAGACAAATCCCTTTGCAACACCAACCGCCAGAGCACACGCCGTACGTAGCTGCACGGGGAGAAAAATGACAATTAAGCCTACTTAGCATGCCACTGAGGGAAACATATTAAAGAAGATTATATGAAATTCTTTAGTGCCTTTTCATAAGACCAGTACAAGTTCCAAGTCTCAGTGTGACGCATGAGTTTCATGGAACAAGACTAGAATCTCTAGAACGTTCTTTCACATTCACTATCCATGTGCTGAAACAACCTTAGCACCTCTAACTGCTAATGACACCTACAGCTAAGGAATAGGGCTCCTTACCATGAATTTGTGATGCTGAACAAGAGATCCCATCACTGATTACTGTGCATAATGTTATACAGATTTAAATCTGAGCCTGACCTTTGCTGCCATGACAGATGTTTTACACATTATATTTCCAATAAGCCTAAATTCTATTAAAAAGGGACAGTTTGACATTTAAGGGGGAAAAAAAGCCTATTCACTTTCTGGTAGAGAGTAAGATGATAGGAGAAAGGATGATACACACATTCACATTCACCATATTCAAATAATGTTCCGTAACATTTGTAAAATATATTCCATTTAGTTATGGTGCGTGTCGGCTAATAATAGAAGAGCAAGCAGCCGCCCGTTCTCTTCCCAGAAGCACACAATGCACATAATCAGAGAGTCCACACTTCCTACACACATGCAGTTGAGTGTGGGAAATCCTCCTCACTAAAAGCCTGACTGCCTGAAAACGTTGTGCAATATTCACAATGATATTCACAGAGGTTTATTGGTTGTGATATCACCTTTAAATGTTTGTCAAGTATTGACCTAAAAATATCTCTCATGTGCAGTAGCAGGAGGCAGAAATAACAGCAGTGGGTCCACTTCAGGCCATGTGAGGAGGTTTTCGCCCCCGAGTGAAGGGTGACTGCCTGCTTGAAGGATTACTGTTACAATTAGGCTTATGTTAAGGTTAGGGTTGGGTACTTTGTGTTAAGGATTATACGTTTGGAAACACATCTAAATCAATGTCCTTGCATGAATAATGACCACTAATGTCAGAGTTTCGCAGTCTGGAAAAGTTCACCACGATGGAGCTGTGGGGACTAGATACAGTGCATACAGTGCTTTATAAGGAAGTACTGTGGGGAAGAATGGGGCCTGTCTGTTTGCTTCAATTTTCTACAGGGAGTGAATTCACATTTAATCTACAATAGGTACAAGTCTTCTGCATCACACTTTTGTCGCTGGAAAAAAAAAGGATGTCAGTGAAAAAATCCTGTAGCAGAAGCTTAAATGGATGTGAATGAACGCATCTGTTGTATGGGCAGATGCTGAAAATAGACTGGAGCTTATCTGGCGGAGGAACCAAGATGGGAAACATTTTATAAACAGGGAATGACAATTTCTATCTGGTGCTGAAGCTCAACAATGTTTGCCACAGCAAGTAATATGATGCTTGGGATTCATCCAGTGCATTCATTGATCTGAATAAATTCATCGGTTCGATCTTATGCAGCAGCAATATGTCACACGGCCCCCATTGTGCCACACGTAAGAGCAACCTGACAAATGAGGGTCACAGCTTGATGCACAAATCATCAACACAAGAAGTCCTTTCAGACTGACACAGAGGCCTGAGTTAAACCCATGTTTGCTGTTGGTGTGAACGGGTCAACACGTCAGCCGACCCGACCCTGACACTGCCTGGCTTCAGCATGAATCAGTGAACATGGGTTACTTAAGAGAAAACTCTATAAAATAAAGTTGCACAATCTTTGAATGTCCAGTCCACAAAATTGCACAATGTCTGAGTTTCAGAAGTGATGTGTACAGAACTCACTAGAGGCTAACTCAAGCCTTATATGAATATGGCGCTGCCACGTTTTTAATCATGACCACTGGGTTGTGTTGATTGCTCAAACGTGGGCTGAATGAGTGCTCATTGTCCTGTGTCATTCAGACGGTTTGTGTGTGAAAGTGGGGAAAAACAAGTCAGCTGTGTCTGGACATTTCACAAAAGTCTTTGTGGCACAGCACCTTAAAGAAAACACTTTGCTGAAATCACTTTCACCTGAGGAAGAAGGCCAGTATATGTGACACATTGTTGATCAGGAGTAACAGCTTCATCACTAATTAAGTTTCTTTAGGCACATAAACCTTTCCTCTCTCTCTCTTGTACAAATCTTTACTCATGCAGATACAAATTTATCAGCTGGGTTATCAAGGGAGTATGATCTCTTAAATAGATAATTCCCAGACAGATAATAATGGCTGCTGCTGTAACACTGTAACTGCAATGTCTGTTGTTTCTTCTGTTAACTATATGCCAAAGAAAAGTGCACAGGCTCGATATTAAAGTGCTTTTCACACAAAAATTCAAGTGAGCTATGGTAATAAAAACCAAAGTAATTGGATTTCTTCACACTTAGACTAACGCTAAGTTAACCAAAGCAGCTAGAAGACAAAATACTTCTCCTCACTGTTTTGGATTTGGTGTGTTTGGACAAATTTAAAGCTGCTATAACCAATATTTTTATATTGACAATGGACAATATGACCTGTATGAGAAAGAAGGCCGCTCAAAGTGATGAACCCACAGCTGATGATCACCCATCTCTGCAGCTCCCCTTAGCTCTACAGAGTTTTAAAGTGTCTTTGAGCTCATTGTTTTGGTTTTCTCCGCCACAGCTTTACTGTTTTGGTTCACCCTCACTGCTCTGACAGTATCTTTGTCTAAAGCTTTAAATGTCCAATGGTACCTGTACCTGAACACTACTTGGTCAGCACCCAATGGCAATCAAATGAAGTTAGCAGCTAGCTGGTGAAAATAGTTACAGGGCTAAAAAGAAAGTGAATTATTGGACTTAAATTCATCAGGTGGCCATTTGCATCACTCCAAAGGAACACTAATGTTACTTCATATCTGCTGGACATGCAAATAGGCAACAAGCCAACAAGTTTGCTTTGCTATATCAACTTAAAAGGTGATAATATGTCAGTATAGTATCCACAGATTGTCTGCGCTGCTCCCAAGTGGGTCATTAATACCTTTAAACTCAACTGTCTGCTCTGTCTTTCCTATTCTAACTTTCATTAATAAGACTTTACATTATTCTGTTTTCAATACACTTGCTTCAAGGCTCCCTAATGTATAAAACGAGGGGAAAAAATGGCATCACCTTCCATGAGTGATGTTAAACCTTCGGTCATCATGCAGGAAGTCACTTCGACTTTCATAAACTACTGAGCAAGACAGATTTTGGTCTAATATACAAATCAAAGGCTTGTGGCATAGAGGGTGTCAAAAGTTGCTGGCTAATGTATTGTGAATATATGTGTGCATGTTCATGAAATCCTCTGCCGGGTTCAGCCCATCTTCTTTCTGAGGGCCTCCTGAGACCGTGTCCTATCTCCTTATCCTTAAATGGCTCCATCTAGATTGTGTATCTCAATCAGTGTGTCACAATTCTAAAGTGGGTCATAGGGCTGTTCTGACAAGCTTGCTCACATGTACCCAGTAAGTACTTAGGCTAAAATAGATGTCAGCTTTTAAAAGACTTAAGCAGTGTTTTCAGGCAATTGCAAAAAAAAAAAAATACAATTTTTTTTATTTTTAATTCTCTTAGAAGATGACAAGAGTTGGAAGCACCTTGCTACTTCCAGTTAAAAATAAGAATAGTCCAATACATTTATTTGCCTTCTTACTGAGAGTAGGATGATAAAATTGGAGCTGGAGCCAGGAGTCATTTAGCTTAGCTTAGCATAAAGACTGGAAACTGGGGGAAACAGCTAAACTGGCTCTGTTCCACAACCAGCATTTCCTAAAATCACTAATAATATTTTGTTTGTTTAATTTGTACAAACGAATACTGCTGTCCTACCAGAGGTTACGCCACGCTACTACGTTTTCATTTTAGAATGGCGTTTTCAAATGAAAACGACCTCCGTCCAGACGACCGTTTTAGCTCCTTATCAGAAATGATCTCCGTCCATACTATCACGCCTGAAAACGCATACATACATGAGCAATCACATACACTGGGCATGCGCGAGCCGGTGTAAACAGGAAGCAGACTGTCTACTCTGCTGTTGATTAGTTCCAAAAAAAAAAATACTACTAACGAGGAACAACAAAGACAGCTGCAGTGTTAAAATGCAGAATTTAACTCCTCAACAGCTGCTAGCAAAGACAACAAGGGGAGTAACACTTGTAATTTCACCTCTTATAGTCGAGGCAGATAAGACCCAATCAGGGAGTGACCGTGGGTGTCTACATCATCGTTTCCAAAAGGTCTCCATTTTCACCCGTCCAGACTAAAACCCAGGAGTTTTCAAACTAAAAAGGGGCCGGCAGCATTTCCAAAAGATTACGTTTTCAGTGCTTGAAAACTAGAAAACGTAGTATTGTGGATGTAGCCTCAGAGGAGCCGTCAGGGAAGGTAGTTCTAGTCTTTATGCTAAGCTAAGCTTACTGGCTGCCGATATGCTACATATTGAACAGAACGACACGAGAGCAGTATCAATCATGTCATCTAACTCTCGTCAAGAAAGTGAGTAAGCATATTTTCAAAAATGTCAAACTATTCCTTTGAGGCTCAAAACACTGTGTTGCAAGTCTTTTCAGAATGTGAGCAACTTATTTCGCAATTCCAAGACACTGGATTTCACATCAGGTATTTGGCTATTGAACTGGCAGCTGCATTATCTAAAGTAACATTTTATTTAAGCAGCAACCAACTAACTGATATCAACCATGTGTTTATAGTATACTCTCCATCTGTTATCTACATGAAATGTTTCTTGCTCGACATTAAGCCAAAACAGCGACCAGGACCTAACAAATGTATTCTGTTTTCCATATTGCCTTCAGTTGTCAGCAAACAGGCAAGTGGTAAGCTTTTGGCCATGTGGATGTCATAGTGACCACCATCACTATGACATCCACAGGGCCAAAACAAAACCAACCAAACAAAAACAACCAAATTGCTGGGGCCGGTTCTAAAGGCCTCCATCACCAAATGTTACAGCTCAGAGGTTCACAGGGGGAAAACTGTAAGGAGAAGAGAATCACTGGAAGGTGAGTTTAATTAAGGCACAAGGAGCCATTGCTACTTTTATTATCATGGATGTGGTTTAAATGAACAGTTGAACATTTAATGGAGGGGAAAAATAAGGAAATGTGAAATGAGGAAGCAGGAAGAAGGCATTTCAGATAGAGAAGACTATCAATAGATGTCGGCATGAAAAATAATGTAACTGATTCGAGCTGAAATGAACCCAGATGCCTCAAGCGCACTTCTTCATTTTTATTTTCTATAGAAGTTGTCTGTCACTAAAAGTCTCAGGGAAAAGGACTGTCCATTTCTGAGAACCAGTGATCTCCTTTTGCAGTGACATTACTTTCATGGAATGAAACGATGTGAACTCTTTCATTAGGGCCTTTTCCACTGGCCCCCCAATTAGCAGCGCTTTCTGAACAATCTGAGACTGTTCGTGGAGGTATCCTCTGGGAAACAAAGAGTAGTTTAGACCCAATTAAACTGAGGGTTTGTTGGTGGCCCAGAGACTTTGCTGGCTACAGTACTGAAACAGTGAGAGAAAATCTTTAGAGGTCTAGAAAATGGAAAAAGAAGTTGAAGGCAAGTTTGAAAAAAAATTTACAAGTAGCATATGTGGTTCAAAGGGCCCTAAAAATCAAAGAGGCAATTAAAGAGGTTAAAAAAGCAATTAAGCTAGGCTGGGAAGCAGGCACCATGCAGTATAGCTTCCTACAGTATACAACAAATGCCATACTGGCTGATGTCTGGTAAGACTGGAGTGATACAATTACAGCTAGCCAGTAAAAGTTATATGGCAAATCTCACATTCAGCATTGTCAACTGTAAAAAAAAAAAAAAAAAAAAAAAAAAAATCTCAGTATATTTCCTTAAGAGGCTCTGGCAAGGAGAGCATTCTCTGCATCCCACTGGGTTTTCAAGTAAAGATAAGGGTTGGTGATCTCTGATATCCAGCACAAGGCTGACTCATCAAATCAAGGCATTAACACTGAGAGGGAGGAAAATTTCACTAAAAACAATAACAGCGCATCGATGCAGAAGCAGTTTGTTCTGAATCAGGATTTCTCAGCTGTTGCTGTGGACTGGTGAGGAGGGAAGAGACTGCAGGTGATTGCAGGCTATCCAAGTCTATCTTCAAGGTGGTAATTTATGTGGATTTTGCTCCCTAAGAAGCTCACAGCACTGGATTGCCAAGTGCAATGAGTTGACTTCAAAGGCGGGAGGGAAGCATTTATGGCTTGACGATGAATCTCACCAAGTGTGGCTCGTGGTTTGAATCAGTCATGCGTGTTAAAATCCTGCTGAATTTAATGAAATGTCAAATTTAGAAACGTGGTTAGCTTTACAGCAACTAGTGCTCCTTATATGAGTTTTTTTTCTAACAGGAAAAGTCATCTTAAAATATTCCTATAGGAGTTTAGTATTCATTCCCAGGTCCCAGACATTTCCCTGCATGAATGTGAAGCATTATATATCTTTGCAAAAATAAACCCACATTCTCCGTTCACCTGCAAAGAATTTAACAAATTTGTCTTCGATAACGCCCTTTTCCTTTCTTACCAAACACAGGAGTGGGTGAGTGGGACTGTGAGGCTTAATAGTTTCCAGAAGTTGTTCCAGGCTGTGAAGGTGTGTGTTCACAAGGTCGTAGGGGGAGCTGTTTTGAACTGCTCACTATCTGCCTGCAGATCACAATCTGACTGTTGGCAGTTGGGGAGTCCTAGCCTGTACAGCCCAGGTGATAAACTCAACAATCATACTGATTCACAACAATGTCACAGTGCTACACATACAGCAACTATCGATGGCAGCACTGAAGACCTGAGTTCATACATGATGAAAACTTACTGTAGTGATTACATATTGAACTGCACCACAGAAAACTCCTTCCAACAAGAGATAAAAACCACAAACACGCTTAAAAAACGGTCGTAGAAACATTACTGTGTTGTTTGGTTGAGGAATAGCACCAGTGCTGTCAACACATCAGTACACCACTCACTGAAAACTGTTGAACGTGAACTGACTGAAGCCCAGACACAATAGTTACATTACAGCTCCACAGATTAAGGCTCCAAAGCTGACATTTTTTTTTTAAAGCCATGACACCCCTCTGTCACTGAAGACATTAAAAACTAATGTATCTGACTGCTGCCTTTACCTTGTTTTAATTAACGTATTCGCTACATGTAAACAAGTGGTTTAAGGAGCTACTGGGGCCTATGCTACAGTTTCATCACTGTGTCAGTGCAAATGTGTGAGAGCGTCTGTATCCAAGCGGAGGGCAGGAGGAAACGTGCGATCACTGCTGTGACATTGCAATATTCACATGTGGCTCTGGGAGACAGAAACAAAAGACCGCTTTAATTGTCTCGCCTCGGTTTCATCCCCTCCACGTTGCTTCACTTAAGTCGAGCAGTCATCCCTTCAGGGAACAGTCTACTCTTACTGCTAATGCAGGCACAGAACACAACAAATCCCGCGATAATCAGCATGAACACATTTATATTGTTTTTTTTTCCCCCCTGAGTATTTTCTACAAGACTCAGGTTATCCTTAAATCAGATCTGCTTACCATCAATAGCCCCTGCTGGAGTGATTACTTCCAAACTGTGCAACAATCCCAGGAAAAGCAATCCTGTTGCCAACATGTTGGCCGTGGTGCGCAACACTGTATTCTATCTTGAAAGAATATTAGTCATCAATCGCGCCTTGGTCCTGTCAAGCTGGAGGTTGCAGACAGCCGACGACGTGTAACCGTGCCCAGGCGGTGATGCTCCTCACTGGAAATCCGCTTTGTGGGTGCGCAGTGAAGCTGACGAGGCTGCTGCTGTCTGCCCACTTGGAGGATGATTTTTTTTTGTAGACTGTCAAGGCAAAAAAAAAAAAAAAAAAAAAAAAAAGCTGAGGCTTCTCCCAGCCCAGGGTTGCTTCAGGGGCTGCTCGGATGCATGGACAGCCCTGTCACAAAGGCTGCTAGCAGGCTGAACTGAGCATCAAGCTAGCCCGGCTTGCAGTCGAGATGAAGAGGAGCTGGAGCCTCTAATCATGCAGTTGTCCGTCTTTTGTTCTCCTTGCCCCAGTGAAGAAGCCGCAGGAGAAAATAAAGAAGTGGATCAAACGTTCCTCTCCTCCCCACCGCCTCTGCTGCTGCTGCTGCTTCTGGCCACAGATTGAGCCTGAAGCCCCGAGCCCAGTCAGTCAGCGGTCTGAGTGACGTCGCAGCAGCAGTGCCTCGACTGGCCCTCCCCTCTCTCTCCAGCACCCGACACCCCACATCCACCTCCACCTCAACCAAACCACACTGTCACGTAAACTTACTGCACTAACTGTCTCAGTCCTGGATTGAATCATTAAGTGCAACTGCTATGTGGCATTTTATTCATTTATTTCCCTTTCACATCCATTTTTTGTCTTTTCATTTAACCTGCAAGTACTTCATTATGATAATCATGATGATTTTTTTAATAATAATATTAATAATAACAATATCCTAATTAATAATAATAATAAAATCTTAAATGACCACCAAATACTATATAATCGAATTGGTTATTTGATTAGGTCATTATCAAGGAATCACGTATCCATATCAAGTTATTATGTCTGCACCCCTTGCAATTAGCAATCCAACCCACAAATTAATAATTAACCTCTGTATGGAGGACTTCTAGATTATTGCAAATGGCTATAAAGCAGCTAACCAATTATAATCAGTATTTAATTAGACACCAGAAAGGAAAAAAAATTAAAGCTTATTAAAAATGGAGAAAAAAAATCTATGCATCAAATTATAAAGCTATTCATCAGAATAGTCCTGATATAAGAGGAAGGTTTATATAAAAAATTATGAATTGATATATATGAAATAGGCCAACATCTAAAAGTTGATTTATAAATAACAAAAACAAACCATGAAGGAAAATGAAATCTCATAAGAATAATCAACACTTTGAAATCTTTAAATCAAAATAAGTCTAAATATTTATTGCTCCTCAAGGGTGACATTTACAAAATCAATTTGGTTATACAGCTTAAACACAGGGAAATCATTTCCTGGATTCAAAAGTAATTAAACAACACTACTCTAAAATGAAAAGTAAAAGGCACATATTTAATTCAGTATGCATTCTGTTTAGTCTAATCCCTTGGATTCCCATTTACTTTTCCATTTGGCAGTAATATTGTAAATTATTTTGGATCTGTTGAACTTCAATGATTTATGAGTTCTTGATAAGATACTATCTGGATTCATCCCACTCAGATGTCATGGACTGTCTCCTTCCGAACATGCAGCTGACTGTTGGCTGAATGTACACCTCCTCCCCAAATGAGATGCAATATCCACAGAGGATTTATCATTGCAACATTCCAGTGAGCAGTATGCAAATTCATTTTGGGGATATTGATGACCACTCAAAGGAAAGTTGCATTCTGTGACATTTGGAGGAGACTTTGGAATTTCTTTGTCAACCCATTAAGAAAGTTTAGAAGAGAAATACAATCCTCAAAAATCTGATGCTGCACTGGGATTACTGTGCAGTTTGGTGGTAGCCATGATGAGCAGCAACTGATGCATGGTCTCTGCCTTCAGCACCCATGGAATTCCTTCCCATTGTGATACCAACAAGAAATGGTAGAAAATGAACATTACAGATATTATAGAATATAGAATAATGAGGTAACTTGATTTCGTTGTCACCCACTTCAACTTGTAAGTCAACCTGTAGGGAGCATCGGTACAGAAACAATCACATGATCCTTCACTGGCTTCCCACCAACAAACACTGCAGAATAAATGGTGTTTCGTTTGGGACGTACGACCAAGCTAGAGGTGCCAATAACAGAAATTGGTGGGCATGGTGGGCAAAAGAAATGTCCCTGTGCTACCTGTGCAATTTATATTCCCCCCACAGGGCTGAAAAACCACTGGTTAGGATCACAAATTGTCTTGTAATGAGAAGCCTATGCCTAAGCCTGATTCTACTTGATGTGAGTGCTAATTCCATGATTCACAGCTTCTTAAATAACAACATGGCAGTTTCTGGCTCATAGACAAACAAACTTTACTTGCTATTTATCAGGCAAAAATGTTAATATGAGATGTTAATCTCTATTGCTATGCTGATGACACCCAATTGTACATATGCACTAACAATCCAACCTCAGCCCAAATCCATTTCCCTCACCTTTGAGGAGATAATAGCAATAAGGTACAAATATTTCCAACCCAACAGCTCAAAGGCTGGTGCTCTCTTAGTTTGTACCACATGCCAGGTTCAACGTCACACCCCACCTTCCCTTCTCTGCGCCCAAGTCACTCACAAATCCTGGCATAATGTTTGGTTTTTAACTAGCCTTTGAGAACCAAATAAAAATCTCCTGGAAAACATTGCAACACGTTGTCCATGTCACTGCTGCAATGCACTGTTAAGATTCCAGGCAACAGTCGGACACTGCAGGATCACAATGATATTTTGAATTCATAATTTCTTTGCATCAATCTTATACAAACTGCCACACTAAACTATGTAGAGCACACAAACTTACAGCTATTAAGTGGGACTCATTAGCATTGTTGATGAATTTAATTTAATTTAATTTGATTTAATTAAATTTTGCTGTGGCTCAGGTGGTGCAGTGGGTCATCCATTAATTGAAGGGTTGATGGTTTGATCCCTCGCTCCCCCTGTCCACATGTGAAAGTATGGCTGAGCAAGACACTGAACCCTAAATTGCACCCCAAAATTTAATGTGAATTAGATAACCATCTTCCAATTTTGTGTGCATATAATTTTAATTTTCAAAGTAAAGTCCGATCTAAGTAGCTATAAGTGGGATTGAGAGTTAAAGTAAATATAATGGATCTCATGGTCAAACAGCTGGATCAGGAGGAGAGACCACCTTTTCTCCTAATTTGCTTAGTTTGTTCTGCAGATTTTTATTTCCACAGATGTTTAGGATAATTGTCTGACAGATGTTATATTGCTCGAGGAAATATGTAAACTCAGACACATAAGCTTAGTTCTAACTGTTAATGAAAACCTTGGCAAAAACAGTTTTTAAGAAAAGGCCAAGGCTAAGGGCAAATACTTCTAGTTTTTGGAGTACTTCGCAAAAACAGCAGACGCTTATCTTTGGGTTGACTGCATCATTTTGACCTGTTATAAAAAGACACTGTGCCATGACTGCTACATGATGAAGATGGAAAAAGTGTTTTTTTTATATGCCCCTTGATTTGTTTTGTTTTATGTTTGTTTGTCCCATGAATAGTAAATGCTTCATTGCATTTCAAAAGTGACACATATTCCAATGCTTTCCTGGAGAGACACTTAAAAAACGATTGCAATAGCAATTACACTGGAAATGAGATTTGGGCTGTTTTCAAAACAAAATGTCCTTGCAAACACAAGCAGGCGTTTATCATAAAATGAAACATTTGATGCAAGCTCACACACATACAGCACTTCCTTTTCTCTCTATTCCTCTCTCCCAACAGTACAAGGACTCTTGAAACAACCATGTCGTTCAGTTAATGTCACTCGCTCAAAAGCACATCAAGCTCCACTGAGCCTCAGCCTTTAAACACTGGCCTGAACATCTGCTCTGAATATTTTGCTGGTCTGGCCAAGATTCCTCTGCTCTGGGCTTTGGGAGAGTAACAAGTCATTCAAGGCTGAAGTCAAAGTGAAGTCACAAGTTAATGGTGTCAAAGTCGAGTTGGAAGACTTTTTCCTTTTCTTTTTTCTTTTTTTTCCACATAAGATCTGAAATCACGTTATTTGTGATCCAAGTTTGACTTGAATCGAAGTCACGATTCAATGTGCCAGTCCACAACCTCTGGTTAGCGACATTGATTTTGGAGTCTTCACATCTCCTCGTTCTCCTGGTCTTTACGTTACTTTTCCAACAGTTTAAACTACCTGTTCAAAAAAAGATGTGGATCCTGTTCATACGGAGGCATACTCCTTGTACACTTTTGACATTCAATTTTTCCTTCAATTTTGCCATATTATTACTTATACATTAGTTTAGACTGTTTATACAAAAAAAAAGAACAACGAAAGGCGACAGCGTTACAGTATTTCTTTGACCCCAACAGCCACCTGGACCCGTGTGTGAAATGCTGCACAGCACTGACACCTAGTGGGTCTACACTGCCAGTATTCAGTTCAAAGAACAATAGGTCCTTTGTGTCAAAAGAGGAAAAAACAGACTCTACTATCTAACTGACTGTTTGGTCTTTAGCATTCTTTTTAGTCTCACAGAAAAGTATGTCTCTTTCAGACATGATTCTGACATTAATAAAATACAAACGAGAAAAAAGATTTGGCACATAATAAGTTGTGTTCATAGTAAACATCCTCCAAAATACTTGAGCTGTTTAGAGAAAGAGGATGTCATTGCCACTCGTCACTATAATCTCAATAATCTTATCTTGATTTCAGCTCCTCAGGACTATTACACGTATTGAGCTCACACTTTGCTGGAAGCCAGAAGAGATAATGCTCTTTTGATGAAACTGCTTCATTTTCTGAGATGAGGCTGCAGCAGACAAGATGCCACTTTAAAGAAGCTTTGTTCTATGTTAATTCAATCAGGATTCTTTTTCCTCATTCTCTCTCCACCCTTTACTGTTTTTACATGCACTGGGGTGTTTTGGCAAGAGCTGAAGTGCTTAATTTAGTGCTTGCAGCATGGCTTACATAGCAACAGAAACACAACACTAATTCTCAACCTATCAAATGTTGAGTTTCAGTCCAAAAATGTCATCATACCAGAAGCTTTTTGCGCAATCCTGACTTAACTAAAAACAGACATGCAGGGAAAAAGCAGGGAAAGACACAGGGGAACCAAAACTAAAGAAACTAAGTAGTCCTCTTTAACTTCTTAGACATCATCAAACACATACACAGAACACAAAACAACCCACATACGCACAAACCACAGATGAGCACATGTGTGACGCACACTTTTGCACAGTGATGTTTTACATAATTCTGTGTCCAGTTTCCCTCAGGATGGCACTGTTTCCCCAACGTCAGTGGAATTTTACTGTTTAGTTTCTCTTATCTCTGTTTTCACAGCACCAACATCACTCACATTGACTTTGAATACGCTACTTTCATCAGCCACAGGGATGATGTGTTTTAGTGTCTGATTTCTGTCACATTTAGCATGTTTTTCAGCCAGGCAGCACACAGTTGTAGCACTTTGAGCCTTCATTGGGGTTGCTGGGTCAGATGGAGGAGGAGACAGATGTCACAGATTGTAAGAGAAATGACATGCAATAAAGATCAAATAAATGTTGAGTAGATAAAGCAGTGGTTCCCAGCCTGGGAGTCAGGACTCCCACAAGGGGTTACCAGATAAATCTAACAGCTTGCAAGATGATTATCACGGTTCAGAGTGATTTAAATTTTTTTTTTTACTTTACTTAATCTTTGCTTTTTCTTTTGAAATGCTTTAAGCATTTCTCAGGCTTCGGTTGTCCAAAGATTATAGAATTTAAACAAACCTGAAACTGGAAAACCGCTCTTTGATTGATCTGCTCACAACTCATTGACATGCAGCCTGTCACAAAGGGTCACAAGTAGACATGGCTACTTATTATATAACGTTGGGAACCACTGGCTTAAAACATTTTTTGATAGTGTGAAGACATAGAAGACGTACTGACACGGCTGAGCACAGGGCTACGCAGTAATACTGTTTTGCAATGAGGGAACTGATTTGTGTGGTGGTGTTTATCACAACCTACCAGCAGATGGAAGCATAACACAGATGACAGACATCCTAACAGAGAGCAGTTCAGGGCCCAGACACACAACATACTACCCTAACACTTTCATTTTAATCTCATGTTCTAAGATTAGACCTTAGAGCACATTCAAAACAGTAAGCGGAAAAGACACCCTGATTTGTTTTATTTTGTTTTATTATTGCATTTCCTGTAACATTGTCTCCCTTTTTTTTTGTGAAACGGAGCACGAGTAAAACAGTGGATCTATCGAAAATGTTAACAATACCTGTTATATTTAAAATCTTAGGTCGTGGACAACATATTTCCATTAGTTTCTTATTATAAAACTCTTATCAGGTGAAAGCTGAAGAGCTAAAATCGTCAGATCGTTGACATCCATCATTTGTGGCTCTCATGTGTTACACTTCAGCCTTGGCTCCTCCTCAGGGGCTTTGATCACTCTTTTTATATGTCATCTTTTCTCCTCAAGTGAGGTGTGTGTATGTGAGTGTGAGAGAGAGAGAGAGAGACAGAGAGAGAGACAGAGAAAGAGAGAGGGATCAGTGAGATCAGCTTTAATAGCTTATGCTGATATTTGACCCTTCAGTCATCAGAAAGTGACTCAATGATACTGTATACACACATCTTTCACTCTTCTGACAATCTGCACAGCATTAAAACTTCACCTCATTCATTTCGGAGCAATTTTCTCTGCCATCTGTAGCTCTGGTGTATTGATCTGCGCCGCTGCAGCATCATGTTGTAACATCATAAGCTATCTGTCCAATGACTCATGTGTGACGCTGTAGTTCAGAGGGCTTCAGATGCAATTCAGTTCAAGTCGTTACAACCTGATTACCTTGCCTTGTTTGATTTTCTCCATTTCACCAGAGAGCCTTCAAATTATAGTATCATACTAAATGAAAATTGAATAGCACAGGAAGAATGTGAAAGGTGAAGGGAAGAAAAGTCAACATTTTGACATTTCTATTTCAAATAAAACCATAGCAGTCCCCAAAATCTGGCATGACAACATGTTAAATATTAAATTGAGGTAACAGTGAGCAAAAGTGTGAAAGTGTCAACAGTATGCTGCAGCTAAGCATCTCTCACTTCCTCTTCTCCTCACAAATCTCTCTCGAAAGACTGATGCTGATCCAGTCGTTTCTCTCCTTGTGAGATTGATTTTCACGCCGCAGGATGGAAAACCATCAGTCTTAACAATCAGGGAGAACTGCTGGTTATTAGTCTCCCGCTAAAAGACCTCTCTTCCTGCTCCGCTGGTGAGTTTCTTTCCAGGGAAATTTTTATTGTCGGAGTAAGTGAAAACAACATTCATCTGGTTTGTGTCATGACTGGAGCAAGCACTTCATGCGTCATTCTTTCATCCACAGCTAAGGCCCATGATGCACCTCCGCCCAGTTCACTGCAGCTGTGATGGAAGCCAGGTTGAAGTCCAGAGAGGAGGAACAGGGCGGTACTGGTTCTCACACTGTGATACTGTTAAGACATGTGATGTTTCTCACCAACCAACTAATTTAAGTCTGGTATTTTCAGAGGGGACAAGAGACCAAACTTTAAGATATGCACATACACATAACTGGACAGGCACGTGCATAAATCTCTAAACTGCATCCTGATATGGACCTACATCATCACTCATCTTCTACACTCCCTTTCTCCCTCCCTTCGCTGGTGCTCTCTTCCTCCCCTCCCTTGCTTTAGAGCCAGATGGATTACCTCATCAATCAAAGTTCCCAGAATCACATCCTGTGTGTGTGTAATACTGTGTCCCACCAATGCAGTGTGTCTCTATTCAGCAGGAACATAGTATGAGGAACTCATTGCAGACAATTTGTGCAAAAAAAAAAAAAAATTCAAGTAATCACTTTATCATTCCTCTCTATTCATCAGCTCATTCTGAAGAAATCAAACAGGAAACTGCTAATCTTGCCCATGCATGGAAGCCTCTTTAGTGCTGTTTGAGAAGATTGTATTATCACAATGCTCGGGACGGTCTTGGGTGGATTGACACACTATGGTAACCCTTTATTGTTGCAATGAAGGAGAAACCAGCAGAGGTGTAAAATTATAAAAAAAACTATCATAATACTTAGATTAATAATCAATATGTTTAAATGGCTTAATCACAATTCTATGTCCAGTCACAGACAACAAGAAGTTGAAAACAGAAATATGGAAAAGGATTTTAATTCGTTTTAGAGACTTTTAAATTATAATTATTGAATGAAAACAGTCAACATTTCTATTGTTTACAATAGACAGAGCGCCCCTCCAACCTCAGAAAGGAAGCTTTGCAATGTTGTACTTTTTTTTTTTTCTTCTTCGAAAGGAACAATTATGGAGCGGGCAATGCTGATAACACCTAAGGAATTCGAGGCATGCACAAACAGCCCTTCCCCCATCCGCTTAGCTCTCTCTCCCCTTCCCCCCTTCCCTCACCCCCTTCTCTCCTTTCCTCCCACTCCATCATCAGGCACTCTTTCTGCCTCTTTACTCTCGAATCTGTTGCTCAGATTACTTCCAGCTGGAACATAGTGAAATAGCACACTCAAGAAATTCTTGAAAACTAATTTACAAAAAAGACAAATTAAGAATAGCATAAAATTTAGGTAGAAAAAACTTCCTATCAAGGTCCTGTAGAACTTGACAGGAATTGCTATGATGTTATGCCAGAAGACGTGCCAGAGCCAGAATTTATTTTTGCCTTTTTATAAACTAATACACAATTTCTCCATGACACCCTGTTAATCACACCCTGGGATGATTATTGGACTGACCAGTAGAAATTCAAGAAAACTATAATTACTATGGAATCTTCCCCGACTCTACAGTTTATGAATTCTTCTCTTTGTTTTTGAGGGGAAAACCCTTGTAGCATTATACATAAAGCATATGCATAAAGATCTCATAGACCAGTCTTATTGTATGGATCTATACTGAATTCAACATATAACATCTAAGTTGTGAGAGTATGAACCTACTAGAGATCGGAGGTCAAAACAGAGAAACTGTAGTGCACTTTGGTGCTTACAGTCATGCTAAAGTTTATTATGATGTGAAGTCTAATTTAATGTAATTTAATTTCATGTCTCAGGGGTAGTACACATTGATCAACACTGCTGCAAATGTGCAAATATAAAGTAAGTGGCAGACTTTCAACTGTCTGTGTCCCAGGGCACAGACGTTGAGTTATCCAATAAAAAGAAAACAGCAAAAAAAAGTAAATAAATAAATCTGATGCAAAACCAGGCCTTATATACAGTACTTTATGATATTTTGTGAAGCTTGCTTACTCATTGTTTCTCAGCGATGTGGAATACATTTTTAACCAAAGTCAAATTAAAATTGTGTTGGAAAAAAAAAAAAGTCTTTTATCTGATAAAAGGCATTTTATGTACACATGATGGCACGAAACACTACACAGAATAAAAACCCTCTGAAGGAAGACTCAGGTTTGGCCCCATTGTGAAGGTAAGGGTGGATTAAAAAGAGGATGAGGGTTGTGACAGTCAGGGGCCCCCAAACCTGGTCTGTAATGCTTTCATTTAGTTTGTGGTGGAGTGTCAGCGAAAAGGAGGTAGAACTAACCCAACAGACGTTTTCTTGCTGACACAAACTTACCTACTTTGCTAATGATTGTCGCTGAGTGCACATTTACAATCATTCAAATCTCACCCTTAAACACAAAGCGCATTCTCTTGTGTGTTGAACGGAAGATTATGGTGGAATTTTCCGACACATAAACACATAATCATATATTTACCTTTTCTCATGGAAATGCGAGAGGGCTTCGTCTACATGCTTGTAGGCTACAGACATTTATTTGTTTTTTTGTCAACCATTCCCCTCAAGCTTTCCTCACCAAAACTTCCTCTTTCACACTCTCCCTCAAAAACACATTCCAACCACAGGGAATGCTTGACTGATTGTCTAAGTGTGTGAGGGTGTGTGTGTGTGTGTGTGTGTGTGTGTGTGTGTGTGTGTGTGTGGTCTGTTCAGCAGACTTGTAAAATAACTCCTCTCACGTGAAGCAAGCACACACAGTCCATCCATCTGTTTGTCTGCGCTGTCGAACACACATCATTTTACTGTTTCTTATTTACTACAACAGCGATGTGAACAGCACCAAAATATCACGCTCTTAACTGTCTTCCCTTTTGAGATTAAGAAGCAAAATTACATGGGTACATATGTAGTTCATTAACTTCAAAATGTGTTTTCTTTAAAACTGCACCTATAATCTTGAGCTGCCTTTCATAGCTTTCGTATGTGGTGTTGTATGTTTTATTGTGTTTGTTCATTATTTTGAATTATTTTGAAAACATTAACGTCATTATTTTTGACACTGAGACCAGAACTGCTGTTTCTGGATGAGTGGTTTATGCGTAATGATAACGCTCAGTGATAAACATACATGTAAGTTTTACAGTTTGTTTAGTCTAACCCATGTTTGCAGAGATTCCTTCTAGACACAGGTCACAGTTGACTAGTTTCTGATGTAAAGCAGAAGTCAAATGTAGGCAAGGCAGTCAAACTCTACAGATTTAAAAAATAAAATACAGCTTCGCTTAGTAACAAAAGTTTTTTTTTTTGCAGTTTCTCAGCTTTCCCTTTTAACCTTCTTGTCCGCTTCTGTGTGTTTGACCACCGTTTGGCATCTTCCCCCTCTCTATTAGCTATTCTGACCTTGAACCCCACACTGGCAGTCTCAATGGACGAACCCCTCACACACACATGAACTCATCGAACCTTTCCACGCCATTCATATCCACTTTCCTCCACTAACACAGGCTCCCCTTCCTCCCAAACAACAGCTCACTTTGATGACAGAGGTTCACCCCCACTGCATTGATGCTGTTTTGTGTGTGTGTGTGTGTGTGTGTGTGTTGTTAATGCAGGCAAAGGGTGGAAGGGTGGTATTTCCTCAGCATGTGCTGTTGTCCTTAAGTAGGTTGTATTTGAATAGTTGTTGTAGTTGTTTTGTTGTGTTTTATTTTGAAATTGCAAAGAAAGATTTACTTTTATATCAGCTGAGATTGAGATTAACATATTTTTTTAGACAACAACCAAAAAAAAACTGGACCAGATGAAGCAGTTTTATAGAAGGACCTTTGACCTGTGTTTTCCAGACACTTGAATGTTGGGTTCACTCCCACATCGAGGGCGTAATAAATTAAAGTGAAAGAAATTGGGCAATGCACCATCTCTTCTATCCTCAATACACACCATTAGGCAGTTCAGACACACACACACAGACACACACACTGCTTAGCTACCCTAGAGGTAATAAGTATAGATTCACAGGCCAGAACACTTGGGATGGAGGGGGCTGGGTTACTTAGCAACGAGCCTGTTGATGTCCAAACAATGTTCATGTCGTCAAAGTGGCTGGTTGTGCCAGACTGAGGTTCTGCTGAGTGCAACAATGTCACTGGTGTGTTCCTAAATGCAGACGGAGGGACAGCCCACAGACGAGCTGCTGGACTGAGTGAAACAGACACCAACGCAAAGTGCTTACGGCGCTTATTCATAGAAATACTGTTCACACACAGCCGTATTTTATATTGTACTGCCCCGTGTATGCAAAACGGCAGTGGAACAAGCATTTTGTGATGTTTTTAACTTGAGATAAAGTAACCATAAAATGATAGACTGAAATAATTGTAAAAATATGGACAAAAGATGGTTTGTTTGGTTTTTTTTACAGGCTTAATTATTTATCTTATGCACTTATTTCCATCTTTTTTTTAAGCAAAACCTATTTCAGGCAAACTGCAGAGACAAACTGGGGATTGGCAGAGTTGTACAGCTCCGCTCCCTCATTTGAATAACAGGCACATACATTCAGAGGGGAAGTCAGTTCTGCCCACCAGTTGTTGAAAAATTAAAGTGCAATCTTAGACTGTGTTCAGCCATCCAACAGACTGCTTGTGCTTACAAAAGTTGTGGTTGGCGACACCTCTGTGCTTGTGTCACATTTTGTTCTTGTGTGCATGATGGAAAAAATATTAATCATATTTTGACTTACAGGGGTTTTTGCACACAGTCCCAGACGTCAAACAATAACACTGATTCCTGTTAATGCGTAATGAGCTGTTCATAACACGCAGATGGAGAATATGACTTATAGGTTGCATACTTGCTGGATACCTCAAGAGATTAAGAGTAGCAGAAGTGCTTTGTAGCGTCATTAATACCCATTGCTTTGTAGTGTAACCAGGGCTGATTATATTGAATGCCACTGCATTTTAAGCTTCAGGTTTCAGCTGCCATCTGTGTTGGGATACATCTCCCAGCCAATCGCTGGCAACGGGGAGATGGTGAAAAGGCTTTTAAATATAGCAGAAGTAGATAAGAAGCCAGAGTCAGTGAGTAGGCAGCCATGGATAAGATGTGAAAGGTAACTTCAGGACACTGCTCATTCGCACTCAGATGGCAAATGTTTAGGTTTAGTACCCTGTGTGTGTGTCTGCTGTTTAACAGCCTTCGTCTCTGACCTTCAGAGGAAGCTGCGGGACATTGTGAGCGCAGGAACCAGTATTTCCAAGACAGTGATGGGACTGTGCTTTACCTGCTGGTTCCCTTCCGACAGCAGCCTCAAGAGTTTTCAGTTTGTCTGATGTTTTTTGTGAGAAAATGCTTTGCATCAGTATTGTGCTGCATAATTAATGACAAAATATTAATGGAAGAAATGGATTGCTTAGGAGAAGGCAGCATAATCACCAGCAGCTACAGTCAGATGCAAAGCAGCACAAACCAAACCATGCAACAGACTTCTAATCATCATCTGTTCCCATCAATTACATAAGACACAACAACATTTTTGAGAAATGTATTAGTTTGGACAAACTCAAAAACTCAATCAGTATATTACAGATGCAATTACTGAAAATAAATAGATCATATGTAACATGTATTTAACTGAAGTGTTTCAGATTTAAAAAAATACAGCTTCTTGCCTTTTCAGCTGATCCAAATAATATCTCTCAGGTCCTGTTGTTACTGACATCACTGATGTAAACAACCGGAGGCAATTTGGCCGTAACCAAGTTGGCAGTGATGTCACAAACAAGAAGTGGACTTTGCTCTATCTCCACAATGCTGTCTCCGCACATAACCAAAATTGCTCCATATATAGACCTCAGTCTGAAAACAACATACTCAGCTTGAGGTTTTTTTTCTCAGCCCCTGAAAAAAAGCTTCTTTTTTTTTCTTCTTTTTTTTTTACACTTTCATAGTAAAGGTACTGATGAGGTAATGACTGCAATGGAAGTGGCAGCGGTGAAGGAAAACCTTAATAATGACATTATGATCCCATTAAGTTATTTTTCGCCCCTGTGCAACTGTGAATACATTTTAAAGGTTTAGTAGATGTGACGGACTAATCTCGTCTTTTCTATTATACAGGTTATTTCTCATTGACATTCATCACAGAAAAAATATGATGTGTGCTTTTTTCTACAGGAACGAAATGTTTAACAGTACGCTGAAAAATTCCACACACTGACACAATTTTTCTTTCCATTTAATAAGACGTGCATTAAGAAAATGACCTGGTAAAATCATCCAATCATCCTTAAATCTGGAGGACTGGGTGACATAAACATCAGCAGTCTTGAGTTGTCACATATAGCTCTTAAAAAAATTAGTTTTAGTTTGAAAATCAACATTCAAATAGGCTGTTTATCACATAACTGATATGACCCAGATTTCCTAGCTAAAAATATTTATAACTTTATAGATGTTTGTTTGCAAATTTCTCCTACAAAGTTTAAAGAGTGCTGAGAAATCAATACAAACAAGGTTACACCGGCGAAGAGGAGGACAGCAGCAGATTTGGAGACTAGTTCATGCTTTTATCTCCTCTTGCCTACGTAGGAATCAGTCAGACAGCCCTATCTCGCCTGCAGCTGGTTCAAAATGCAGCAGCGAGACTTCTCACTGGTACCAAGAAGAGAGACCTCATCTCGCCTGTACTGGCATATCTTCACTGGTCACCAGTTAAGTAGAATTGATTTTAAGATTCTTTTATCTGTTTTTAAAACACTGCATGGACTGGCACCAGGTTACATCTCTGAACTGCCCGTCCCCTATTCCACCTCCAGACCCCTCAGATCTGCTGACCAATCGCTGCTCTCCATTCCCGACACCCGGAGGTGATGGAGCATCTTCACACCCATCTCTTGTCTTTAGCCTCTTAAGTGTCATCACGCAGACATGCCTCACCACATTCTGGCTTTTATCTGTTTGTATTTTATTTGTTGCTTGTGCCATGCTGTTTGCTATGATTTCATCAAGATATTCTATGTTTTGTGTTTCTATGTGTTCTATGTTATTAGTTTACTTACATCCTCTTATCTATATCTCTGTATCTGTATTTTCTTTTGATAATTCCTGTATTTTTATTCTATTGTAATCAAATAGTCAGATGATTAAATCTCTCAGGAAAACACTTTGGTCAATGTTCATTCGTTTTTAAATCTGCTCAAAAAATAAATTGACTTAACTTGATGGAAACCAAAGAGGGTGCAAGGACACTAGCTGAATTAAAAGATGGTGGAGTTACTATACTATGTCCTTATCACAGATTATAAGCCTGCTCTCATCAGCTTCAGCATTTCAAGAAGGCTTGGACTGACGAAGTTGTATTGATAAGGAGGCAAATATGACATCTCAACCTCTGCTGGTTTTTCATAAAAAAAACACATCCACACTGTCAGAATAAAGCTGATATATACCATATTATGTTGGATCATTTATACTGTCTAAGAGGTTTATTGTGATATTTGAATGTCAATGAAACGGATTATTGGATTTCTGAAGAATTAAGATGTTACAGGACAGACTAATCATGCCAAGAGACGGTGTCAGTAAATGATGAATAGAAATGAGGTCAAAGAGTGAAATAAGGACCTGGGACAAAAACCTGGTACACTATAATCTGATTCTACAGGCGTTTTGTCCCAACAAGTACAGTTTTGCGAAGCTTCTTTTATACTCATTCTTACACTTTCTCCCCTGGTGAGTGAAACAACAGTGGGCGGTGAGTGAATTTGAACTAATCCCCTCTTCTCTTCGGACCCCCCCCCCCCCCCGGGAGCCGTGTGAAGGACCCCAGAAGGAGGCCAGGGGCCAGCAGCGGGGGCCCCCGTCCTGCTGCAGCAGCAGCACCACTCGCAGTCAAGCAGCGGGACTCCAGGCTCTCACTTCCCCAGCTGCTGACGTCAGCTGGCAGCCTGGGCTGTGCTCGCCGCTCCGCACATAGCGCCGAGAAAAATGCTGCTCTCCGTACCGCCAAGGGCAGGAATCAACCCATACAACGGCTATAACAGCAGAAACAGCAAAAAGGTAAACGCTTTCGGGCTTTTCCTTAATTTTCGGCTTGTTCGCCTTGCAGGGCAGTACGTCTGTGTCTGTCGCGACAGAAAACGGCTTGTGACAGTGAGCTGCAGTGTCCTTGAAAAGCGAAACGTACTGAATTTAACTCAAGACTTGGTGGAGTAAAAATACAGCTCACAGAGCAGCCGTGCCCCGTGCTAGGTCTAGTTGGGGAATTGGCTTCTGCTCGGACCTGTCATGTTGGACGCCTGGTGTTTTATTTGGTAGCATTTGTGTGTGTGTGTCTGTGTGTGTATGTGTATGTGTGTGTGTGTATGTGTGTATGTATGTGTGTGTGTGTGTGTGTGTGTGTGTGTGTGTGTGTAGCTTACTACAGTAAGGATGTCGATATGGCTCTGCTCACTCATATGAAAAAGTCAATGGTGGAGAGCAACTTTTATGGGTAACTGTACCGCGTTGGGATAGCGCGTCTGAGCCGGGATGTGTTTGTGGAAGTGGGGGTAGGGAGGAAAGGCAGGCTGAGGGAAACATGTTTCAAAATGAATTCTGCCTCTTCCTCCGTGTGCTCATATCTAGTGTTACATTAGCTCTTCATTGTCTGCGCTGCCGCGTAAGTTTGCAAAGTTTTTTTTTCTCTCGTTTCCCATTTGAAAGTGGAGTATGCCCCACCCCTTGAAAAATCCCACCAGACCATGATGACTACATTCCCAGAATTATGAATCGCGCTCTCGTGGTTATATTCACTGTTGACATTGTCACTTTTTTAACCAATATGTGAGGGAAGGATACTGTAATGCAGATGTATGGAACATTTTTTTTATCTACAGTAGTACAACAGTAGAAAAAAAAAAAAAAAAACTCAAGATATGAAAATGCTAAAATACCAAATTATGAATTTATGATCCGGATTTTCAGTATTTTCTTTTTAGAAAACTTTTTTACTACCAAAAATCCCCTTTCCTGAGTAGAGTGTTTTGATTTGGTAAGGCTGAGGTCGTATATATCATATATCTTCTCTGTATGGACCATAATGACTCATTAGTGGTGGTAAAAGCTCTTTCATTGTACATGGATTATATATTCACAGTAGCTCCTCATTTCTGTCTGTCCTGTCTGCCTTCCTGTGTTGCTGTGTTCTCCTGAATGGCATTTTGAAAATGTATATTGACGTACTGTCTTTCTGTGATCTTGGGCACCGCCTGGCTGCTCATCCTCCCAGATCTGATGTCAACACTTGTGCCTCTCTGAGGAAAACAGCATTGTCTTTGAATTGTTTGTCTTACACACACACACACACACACACACACACACACACACACACACACTCATACACATAATGCGGAATTTATTTCAATGAACTAACATTGGATTTCTTTTACTGGGTATACATTTCAATGCGGTTCTTTACTTGAGCTACTACTAGTTTTGACCAAATTGTGTTTCTGTGAGGAGCCTATTAGACAAAGATTTCCCTCCCTAAACGATCAAAGCAATCTATTTTTTATCACTCCAGGGTCCAATAAAAATGGTAAATGTCACTTTTTAAGTACACACTGTACGGGCAATGAAGGTGTCAGCACTTGCAGTTTAATTTGGTCATTTTCTGACAACATGTTTTTAATTATGTATAATACAATTAAAAGCGGCCATTTTCAATATAAGCTATACATTCAGTGTAAACAAATGATTCTTGTTGTTGCTGCCCCGTGTTTACAACAGATTTTATATGACAAGATTGCACTTAAAGATTAGTCGATTAATTGATCAGTAGATAGAGACAAATAATCATCAGCTGTTTTGATAGTAGATTAATCACTTCATTTTTCAAGCTAAATTTTTTAAAAAGTGCCAAATATCTGTTTCCAGTATTAACATGTTCTGCTTGTCTTTGTCATTTATCCTTGTGAATGGGATATCTTTGAGTTTTGGACTTTTGGTCAAATGAAACAAGATATTCGAACACATCACCTTTGGCTCTGGGCAGCTGGGACAAGGATTTTTTTTTTTTACATTTCATAGACTAAACAGTTAAGATTAGCCGATTAATTAATAATGGAAACATTTATTAGTTGCAGTCCTAATTGTATTTTTTTAAATAAAATGTAAGTCACATCGTAGTTATTTGCATTTTAAGGATCATTCTCTTCCAGTTGTTTTAGTGGTGGCAGTGGTGCTACAGTTCACACAGAGGTCAAGTTCCTGTGTTGTGATTTCTAACATTTCCTCCTCCCACCTCCACCTCCTTCTCATTCTTTCTATCTCCCACTCATATTCTGCCATACCTGCGCCGCTAAAGTACACAAAATAAAAGTCCGAATGCAAAATAAACACGTGAAGGGGTGAGAAAAGCGCTCTTTGTGCATGCAAGGTGATTACAGAGCCCAACAACTAAAAGGCGTTTGGTTTCTGTTGTGCTTAAAGCAGCTGCTCCTCCCCTGACTCAGCACCTCATTTCCTCCCTCAAATAAATAGAATTAATGTTCTTAAATCAAATTTGGTCGGTTTCCGTGTAAAGCTTCCTGGATGGAAAAATAACAGGAGGCGGCTTGTCGCTTCTCAAGGTATCATGCGTCTCGCTCAGGGCCTCGACGAAAGGCTTGTTTTTGTACTTGTCAATCAGATTTTTGTTCTCTCCTTGGCTGGAGTCCTCTTCAACAGATGTGATTTAAAGCTCTGGATGCCTCTAAACATATTCTGTCGGATCAAAACACAAGTAGAGATTAAGAGAAATTTAAGAAACAAATTAACTGCAGCATTAAATTGTCACACGGATGCAGAGGGTTTCACTGAAGAGTGGTTTAATACATGGCAGAAAAAAACCTGATTGTTTAAATCAGTGATTTTACCCTTTCACTCTGAACTCCACAACCTCCCAGACATCACCAGTGATTCCTAGTTTTTGGCCTATGTGAACCCATGCTCCTTTTTAAGCATATTTTTTTTTTACTGTTATGACATTTCTCCTTGACAACACTCAGAGCTTGACTGCTGTACACGACAGAAGTAGAATTTTTAGAAATAAAAATAATTCTCCTGGACAGAACAAGTTTGTTAAAAAGCCTGTCACACAGGCAACTAAAGAAACATTGATTTTACTTTCTAACATAGAATCCCACGGCTAAAAGATGTTCCCAAAGATGGATCAGTAGTCATCATAATGAATGACTGTGATTTCAACGTTGAGCAATGTGATTTTAGCCCAAACTGTGTTGTCCTGGATGCAAAATTGTGGAAAATCTGTTGAGATTGGTTGAATAATACAATAACAGGTTTTTATTACTGCAAAGAATTTGGAAACAGAGTTCAAGAGTGGAAAGTGTGAAAGCAATGCTATGACTTTCAGTGATGGTGATGTAGTAATGACATAGATATTCAATATTGGAATACATTAAAATGATGGATGGCCAGCGGTCGGTAAAAGTCATAATAATAATATGTGATTAGAAATGAATAAGTGATGTTAAGTGTTGGCGCATGTTGCTTAACTTAATAGACGATGCGGTTGTGAACACTGTTGCAGACAAATATATGAAGTTGGTGACCAGAAAGTTGCTCAAATGCGATGCGATGGTTGAGCACCATTGGGTTACTGCTGTAGATCTGTAATATAGTATACATCTCAAAAACAAATGGTTTGTGTTGTAGATGTTTGAACACGAGGCTGTTCTAACCATTATTAGAAAAATTAGGAGAAAAGTAGACAGTGTTTATAGACAGTATTGCCGACAGATTTTCATTTAAATAGATATCTGACTCTAACGACACTTTTGAATTGGCTAAAACTCCATTTTCCACATTATGCCTCGACTTCTTCTCATTCTTCTGTATTATTTTCTCTTGCAGGATGGTGCTTGTGTGAGAATTTTAGTCAGCCGCTGTCTAATCTCAGAAGTCATCAATTGTGTCAAATGTCAAAAGTCAAGTGCCTATGAATGCCACAAACAAGGGGAGTTTTCCTAACAGTGTGTGATCTGTATTTGGTTCACCCTGCAGCCATATTGTAACTTTGTACAAAAAAAGAAGAGTGAAAGAGAACAAAATGTTCAGTGTGATTGATCACTGTACTTACAGTATGTCCAACACATTTCAAGTCTGTGCAAGTACATTTTGTTATCATACCATGAACTGAAACAAACCGACGTCTAGGAGCTAGAAAATCAAGCTACAAATGTACGTCATACTTTGTAAAATTGCCAGCAGTGATATGAATTATACTTGGTTTGTAGTAAATGGGCGAAAACATGAAAAACCCACCTGTATTATCCTTTAAACAGAAATTCAAAAGCATGTCACTAAAACAAGAAAGAATCCAATTAAAACATTTCACATTTGACCTGACTGACCTGACTTTTGCCAATTTAAACCACCAGTATTCCAACAATAAAGATTTGACTGAAACCTGAAATGTCAAAGGAGACATGGTTGTCTAAATGCATAAATTTCAGTGTTCCTCTAAACATGAAAAGTTTAAAGGGATAGTTCAAGTTATTTGACGTGGGCATATGTGAGATGATCATGAATAGTTGCTACATTACCTGCAGCAGATTCTGTTCAGCGCGCTCCCAGTTAGGAAAGCCGACCGGACCACCGGCAGAGTGGCAGAGCAATGTGTTGCTGTGCACGGGGCCACCAGAAAAAAATGTGTTTTAGACACTTTTAAAAACGCCCGACGAAACAATCCAATATCCGTTTAAATGTACGCTTCATGTATATTCTTTTTAGCAGTTTATCCTCCTGTGAAAACAGCACTCTCCTTTTGCACTACATTTTTAGTAGCACTGAACTATATCCCTACGCACAAGTGCATCTACGGAGCACACTGTATCACGGCGCTTTCTGATTCTCTCAGCTGACCTGCAGCTGCGGCGTAGTAAAAGGGATCTGTAAATAAAATTGCTACCCACTTAATTTTGTTCCTCAATACTCCTAAATGTCAATATCTGACTCAAAAATCCAGTATGGGTTGGGCTGTACTGCCAATCTGAATCCTGCATTTTCAAACAGCCCTTTTCCACTACATGGTACCAGCTTAACTCAACTAGACTCTACTCGCCAAATCTGGTTCAGCAAGAGTTGTGGTACCCGGTTCCAAGCGAGCTGAGGTGGTACCAGGAGGTGATGTCAAAACCCTGCAGACCCATGATTTTTAAACAGCCAAGCGACCGTACACTACTCACTGTCGCCTGTTAGATTTCGGTTAGTTATTATCACAATTGAGGAGGTGCAGACGTTTCTCTGCTTGGTATTCCTTGGAAATTCATGTGTGTGTCGTGTTGAAGATGACATCACGATAGCTTTGTATGTTGTCGCTATAGTAACAAAACCGCATCTAGATGGTTCTCTCTGCAGTGGAAAAAAGTACCTGGTACCAAAAGTGAGTGGAGTAGGGTCGAGTTGAGTCGGTACCATACGGTGGAACAACGCTATAAGGCTGAAATAATGACTTGGTAATCTGACTTGAGTTCCATTTTCTTTTCCATATGCCACACACACTCGCTGTCTATAAAAGGCGCTGAACACATATCAAATATGCTTATGCTTAACTGCATGTTTGTAACAACTCCACGACAGGAAATACATTCCATAAACAAATAATTGCTGTCTACTGCACTACTTTTATGTTAGTGTATTAAACCAGCTGTTCCACTGCAGTGACTCTATCCTCGCTGAACTCTCATGTACAGTCACCTTTGTCCTTTTGGCCTTCTGCCAGGCATATGTTTATCTATCTCTTTGTTTAATGTGTCAGATGTTTCGGATTGGTCTCCAGCTTCGGTGCCAACCACATGAACTGGCCAAGGTGAACAGGTAGAGAGGGAGACAGAGCCCTTGGAGAAAGCACAGCTGTCAGAAATCTGATGCCAAGTACCGCAGTGATGCCAGACGCTCGGTGTGCCTCACATTTTGTTAGATCTGAGCTGAGCCGAGGGCCGGTGTTTGTAGGTATCTGTTTCCAAGCTCCCCAGCTCTTGTCACCTGACCTGGCTTGAAAGCCAGTGCATGCATGTGCGTTTGCACTGTGCATGTGCATCAAGGTGTGATCGGCAACATTAATAGACAGACAGTTTGAAGAGTAATAGGTGCCTGTGAAGAGACAAAACGAAGGGGTGGGTTAGAGACGGAGAGGAACGAGTCTGGGCGTGAGTCTGGTGTCCCTGTCACCTGGTTGGAATGCAGAGCTCCTCATTCAAATGGCTGTGTGATAAGATCAGGAGCAGAGACAGAGGATTTCCTGCTTGTCGCCATAATGCAGCTCATCGCTTTACTAGACACACAGTCCTCACCTAACCCTCGGCTAACATTTTTACAGGTCCCTAGCTTATGTTTTTAAGGTTATCATCATGTTGGTTTTCTCCATACAGTACTGTTGATGAGACAGAGAATTTAGTGAGGGTGTCATTTGACAAATTCATAGTTAGATTTTTTTTCTGATTTCCATCAATATGGCAAACAGAAAATGATTTGGTTATAGAATCAGATGTCTCTTCTCAAATTTTTGTTGATGCTTCAGACGTGAACGTTTGAAGTAAAAAATCTCTTTCCCATGACTCATTCTCCTTGCTGGTCCTAAAGCAAAGCTGGCGCAAAGCAGCAGCTCAGCAGTGTAATTCTATACAAGCTGGAAGCTGTGTCCACATTCAGCGAGGCTATAAATCTGTGCATTAGCATGTAAGTCAGTCAGCTGGTCAGACAGTCATGGCTCTTTCCTGCCTGAGGAGAAGACAGGCGCTCCACTAGGGAGCAGGCAGGCAGGACATGGGAAGGCGGGCAGACCCCCCAAGAGCCAGGAAATCCATGGAATTCTGTGGGTCAAACTGGGGTCAACTGGAGAAGCCCCACAGGGACAGACGGAGATAAAAAAAGAGGTGGAGTGAGTCTAAAACGAGGGTTGGTCATCTAAACAGTTGTACCTCTGCAAAGAGATACAGTAGCAAACATTTAAAGTGGTCCTATGAATGATATTTTAATGCCAATACATAAAATAAACATGTACTGCACATTTTTTGATGTATTTATAGTTTAAAGTCATTCAGTACCAACAACATGCAGCATTTGAGACAGACACTTCCTGTCAGCTTCAGAGTCCGTCCAGATGTAAGTTTACATCAAGATAGAAAAAACTGTGTTATTTATAGAAATGTTCTTGATTTTTATCTTTAGTTTAGCCCTAAAAATATCGAGTGATATTTTTGAGCGATGCATCTCTGAGGCTTGTCTTTGGTCTGCAGTAACCCCTGAAAGTGACCTTTGTTACAAAGCTAGTTTTCAACTTTTCTTTAATTGCATTTTAATTTTAAGCATGGAAGACTTCTCAGTGTGAAAACTAGTTAGTTCTTTGAAATTTAAACTCTCATCTTGCGTGTTGTCCCTTATTCTCACCAAAAAGCCATATGTTGTTTCCTGAGGCTTCAGGTTTCAAATATTTCTAGGTTCACGTCAGTGGTGGGAAATAACTAGCTGTATTACTTCAGTATCTATTCAGATGAGAAAACCCCAATTGATTTTCAATTTCGGTGAATACACTTTCTTTTAGTATATCTTAATTAGCAGATTCCAGAGGTGTATTTTTTAGAAGACAGAGGAACTGAAAACTGTATGTGATCAGTCTGTCTGTTGCAATTTGTCTAGCACTAAATTAATCCAAATTGATCAGGACTGCTGCGTCTCTAATGGATACTTGGTTATAGGACTGAATCTTTGAGTAAATGATGGACTCGGAGCGATGGACTAGTACTGAAATGATTAATAGTTAAACTAATGAGTCAATGAACAGAAAATGAATTGCCATTCTCATAACTTTCATTTATTAAGTAAAACAGTTTCCATTGTTTTCAAATGTGAGTATTTACTGTTGGTCTCCTTATTATTGATTAATCATGGTTGGACAAAGCAAGACTAAACGTTACATGAATTGACACAAATGACGAATGAGTGAAAATAAACGTTGCAGCCCCAGATTGAATACATGATTCATCTGCATTTGCTTTTTAGTTCCCATTAATCTCGGAACAACGACTGATCAATCAAAAAAAAAAATGGAAGGGCAGGACCTCAACCAAAAACATGGAAATCCAATAGTTCTCACTAAAACAGTCACTAACCAGCTGGGCTTTGTTTCTTTAACTTGATTCGTTCAGTTTTCATCTGCAGCTTAAAACAGATGTCAAACTGGGACCCACTACTTTAACAGGAAGCTAACAAGTTTGTTATTTAGCTTGTAATACTTTTAGATTTAAGGATAGTGAGCTGAGCATAAATTAAAGCGTATGTCACTGTGAATATAAAGTTTAAAATACTTTTGTACCCAGACAGTGTAATGAGGGCAATTATACTTTTATGTGCATAAGTACATCTGAGCATTTCCTCTGCACCAGTTTGTACTTCACTGAAGGTGAGCTTTCATGTTTCTGTAATCACTGACTGATTACTTTCAATGACAGGTAACTTACCTGTTACAGATGACTAACTCAGATCCAAGCTTCTCAAACTTAGTTTTTTAATTTCCAAAGATTAAACATGAAGCTCAGACTTATTTTCACAAAAAGGGTCAATATTTTACAAGCCAGCGTGCTGTGGCAGTATAAATGTGTATGCAAGTGTGTCTGTGTGTATGCATGAATGCATGCGTGTGGTTGTAGGCCCATGATTTAAGGGGTGTTGTTGCACTGATGTGCTTCTCATACAGTCTGGAGCTTGGCTGGGACTTGGCACTCTGGTAAAGAGTGTGTGAATGAGATTATAGGCCTCTGCCGTCCTGTTCTTTCATTCACAAATTAGCCGCCCCCAAAAACGTATTCATTATGAATTACACTGTGACAAGATAGATAAACTCCTGCAGGAGGGCTCGTGCTGTATTTGCCCTGAAGGATGTGTGTTTTCCACTGCCCGTGAAAAATTAGTAGACTGACAGAAATAAAAGAACAATGCTTTATGTATTTTTCAAATGTACAGGGGGGTGGACAATCGACATAATAGTTCACTAGCTCTGAAACAAATGTACTATTTTTGTTGATGCTGTGTTGATTTTAGGGTGTAGTTTTTAGAGCTATGGCTTTGAATTAAGTGCAAAATTTCCATCTGTATCTTTCTCATTTTAAGCAAGAATGTAGACACAAATTTTGGTTCGCCCTAGTTGCCTAATAGCTAAAATGCATACCATACAGCCACTACGTCCCTGTTTGATTTCAGGAAATAAAGACAAAAATGCCAAATATACTATACATATAACATACTGTGTGTGTGTGTGTGTGTGTGTGTGTGTGTGTATATATATATATATATAAACTTAACATGGATATTTACGTTGGTTGTTAGTGTTAGTGTTCAGTTTAAAAATTAGTAATTTAAATATGGTTTCTTGACATGACAAAAATAACTTTAGATTCTTAAACCATGAGCGTAACTGAAAATGCCTTGAGTTTTATGTGCAGTCCTGTGTGTACATCCTGCTGTTTGTGCCTTCTTACCCGTGGACATGATTGTGTAAATATTCCTGGAATGAGAGAGTTGAAAGGAAGGAACACAAACGCCTCTTGTCTTTGTTTTACTTTGAGCAGGTCGTGTCCACATCTTTTACCAAACATGAGCAAACACATGCAAACTTTTCAGGTAGAGGAAGAGAGTGTTATCCCTAGAGGAATGAGTCTGTTGTTGTAGTTGAAGCGGCTGCCATGCTGCTGGCAAAATAGAGGTCAGAGGGGCTGTCTTAGAGGGTCTGCATGCCTTATGGATGGCGTCTAATTAGCGGGATTGGTTGATGTTGCTGGTGGTCCTGGTGTGACTGTGTCTTCCTGCTGGGCTTTTCCTAAACACCAGCAGTCTGATCAGTGACCCTGTCCTCCCTCCTGAAATTAACCCATTGTCCTCCTGTCGCCTCCGTCCAGTCTGTCTCTCAAGCGAGACACTCCCGCCTCACAGGACCCTGCTGAGCTCCGCCAGGAAGCATATTTGTCCTCATTCCTTCATACGCAACATTTGGTTGTTAAATGGATGTGATTAAATTCATCTTCTCACGGCAAACAGACACAACATTTGCCGGGTCTGGCGAGCATGGTGTGTATTGAAGTGCTGCTATTTATTGCCTCAGTCTTATTTGGAAAACTGCCAGTAGATCTATTCCTGGAGAGAGTGGTCTTTTTTTTTTTATTATTTCTTGAGTTCTTGACAGCCAAAGTGATAATGAAACCACATTTATTCCAATGAAATATATTCATCTGCATGGTTACACAATCTTTTGTTTGATTTCTCCAAGGAGAGCCAGAATCCCATAGTGAGATGAGATAAGATGATGCACTGGTTGTTTCGCAACAGCCTTTCATGTTCCTAGTGGTGAGTCATTGACTAGGTGACTGCCGTCGTTTGCGACTAGTATTCACTCATAGACTGAACAAAAGAACCCAAAATAAGAAATGAGGAGGAGGTTTAGCGGTGGTTGAAGTAGACATCAGGTCATGGCACGTGGTCACAACATGAACATGTTACTGTGTATCGTCATATAGTAATCATCTCCTGGTGTGCTGTTGTTATTCATCTCTTTGAACTCCCCTTTGTTTTGATAAACAGACTTTGCATGTAATGTGGACTGAACTGAACTCTGTTCCTCGGGATCTTGTTAACTGTTAACTGTGGACGCTGTTTGTGAGGGAAATGTCAGATTACAGTATTGAACTCGAAAAGAGAAAGGAAAGTGAAAAACGCAAGCTTGAACCGAGGGGAGCGATCTTATATCAGTAGTATGACCTGCTTTTATCAGTGGAAGTAGAATCAGAGAAAGAAATGTACGAATTGTCAATATCTAGTCTGTTATATAATTCTGCATCGTCAGACTTACTAAATGTTGGTCTGAGATCTTTAAATCTTTGGTTTTGATACGCACCACAAGATTTCTTTGTGGTTC
Organism: Seriola aureovittata; assembly: GCF_021018895.1. Classification (NCBI taxonomy): domain Eukaryota; kingdom Metazoa; phylum Chordata; class Actinopteri; order Carangiformes; family Carangidae; genus Seriola; species Seriola aureovittata. The sequence continues at coordinate 13,713,877 of NC_079365.1, read as the reverse complement.
CAAAAGTAAAAAAGATGTTACCCAACATGGAGAAAACATAAGAGGCCCCTTTCCCCTATATGGAGCAGGCAGCCAAGAGGCCCCATATTCTCCTCAGAAAGCAGTATTGGTGAGCGTTGACATGAGGGCTGTATGATATCACTTTTCTCAGCTCCCACATAATCATGTGTCTCATGCAGGATTGCTTTCCATCTCCAAACATCTCACACTAAAAGAATTCCTTTGAGTTTTTCACACTTTGAATTACAACTAACAAGATTTGTACTTGTCCTTTATTTACTGATGTTTTTTTCTTATGGCAGCAGGCCTATGTGTCCTCCGGCCACCAGATGGCGCCCCCCAGTCCCAACACCAACAGCAGCAGCAACAGCAGCAGCGGGGGAGGGGAACAGCTGAGTAAAACGAACCTGTATATCCGCGGCCTCCATCCGGGAACCACGGACCAAGACCTGGTCAAACTCTGCCAACCGTGAGTGATTTCGAAACTTTTTTTTTTTTTTTTTTTTCAAATGAATATTTCTTTTTGGAAGCAGCACAGCAAGGAGAAATGAGAAGTCCCAATGTTAAAGGAATATCCTGTCAATTTGTGGAATACGCTTTTTTCCATTCTTGCAGAGATTTAGATGATAAGATTGATACCACTCTTATGTCTGTATATTGTTATGAAACTAGATACAGCAGCAGGTTAGCTTAGCTTAGCACAAAGACACGGAGGAAAACAGCTAGCCTGACTTTGTCCAAAGTTCAAAAATACAACGCCAAATAATTTGTGGTTTTATGGGGAATTATGTGCTGTAACTGTTTCATGGTGAACAACAGCTGGGAACAGTGACTTCCCAGAGTCTTGCTGAGGTGTCTTTCAACAAGTAGAGATCCTAGACAGACGGATGAACTGTTTCATCATGAAAGAATCACACTACGTAACTCTTTCTAAAACCACAAATAGTTGTTTTTGCATTTCTGTTTGTGTGTGGATACATATGGCTACAACATGTTAATTAACAAATTTAGAAGTGTGAGAGAGCCAGGCTAGCTGTTTCCCCCTGGGTGCAGTCTTTATGCTAAGCTAGGCTAATGTTGGCTCCAGCTGGATAGGAGGGGTAGTGAATGAGTAGATTTCCCAAAATGTTGACCTATTTCTACCTCATGGAGATACATGTAGGCCTCAATTACAGACTCCAAATGATCAAGCAACAACATTTTACTAATGTGTAAGCTATGTAGTATCCAGGCCAAAGATAAAATGTTACTTAGATGAAAAAAAGGATTAGGCAAGGCTTGTCCTAGGGCTGAAGTATTTGATCTCTCGATGATAAATGTAAAGTTGTATCAGGTTTGGCAGTGGTTTCTGGTACAGTGTATGGTCTTTTAATGTGAACAGTCAAAGTAATTTGTTTGTTTCAGCCTTTTCCAACTTTATTGCACATTCAGAGTTGATTGGCTCAAAAAGGCCTGTTAGTATTTATCCCTTCATGTTGAATCAGACTACAGTCTGACTGTAGCTGGCTGTACATTCCAGTCCACGTTAACTGGAACAAGTTTGCTTTAGCTATTTATCTTTGATGCTAAATTGGAGAAAGAGTCATGTTGAAAGTAACTTCTCGTGAGCAGATAACATCTGTGCTCTCTGGAGCGTTGCTCTTCATCTGTTGGACACATGAAATTAAATTGTTTAAGGCCATAATTTGATGTTCAGAAAAAGGAGCTGTTTAGGCAGGAAGGAAGGAAAAGTGGTTTGTGAATAGGAATGCTGAATTACCACAACTATTGTCACTTTGATTAAATCTTGTCAATTATAGGAACACAATAAAATTGTCAGCAAAATGGTATAGCCTTAGAGGGAAATAGAGGAACGAGAGGATGGCTACAGAGAGTCAGGAAAAAGATGAGACAGGGGTAAAGAAGGAGAGAAGGGGCCAGAGAAGGGTACAGTATGTTGCCTCCTCATGTCCTGATCTAACCTTCCACTTTTTGTGAGACTGAACTGGCTCAAAGACAGTGAACTAAGACTTACATACCCCTAGATAAATAGCCTAGCCTCAACAGTATGTTGAACTTTCAAACGCACACACACACTCACAGATGAAACCCGGTAATAAAGAACCCAAACTGGTTTTGGCTGCTGCAGGTCAGGGCTACGCTGTATCTCACAGAAGTGAATTGTGTACATTATCCATGCATCTGTAATTTCCACGGATCATTCACAGTAACAACACGTCTCCCTGAACAACCATTGGCCATAACTAATATAAACTGACTTGTTCACACTGTGACCAACACTACAGCTGTTCCTTCTTTAACTTTTGTTTTCGATTCTCCATTTGAACCGTTCTGACCAGACATGAGGAAACCTCGCAAACACCAAATCCACAAAGCAAACGTACACGGCTCACAACCGATAATCATGTTGGAGAGTAGGTGCACACACTCGACCAATCAAAGAAAGTCTGAAATCTGCGGTTGGTTTGTGAAACACAGGGACCTGAGCTTAAAAGCGGGAGACTAACAGAGAAGTCATTGTGGAGTGGTGGAGGAGTGGAGAGAGGTCGGAGGCTTTAGGGGTGGGCGGGAGGGCTACCCTTGAAGGGGAAACTTAAATGAGTGGGAAAAGAGTAGCATGGCCTGCTGGGAAAGAATGTCAGACAGCCGTATATGGGTCAGATCTGTCTTTTAAATCCCTTTGGCCTCCACAGAGTGGTGGGCTGCTGTTCTGCTGCAGAGCAGCTGAGGTAAGCCGAGGGTCACACAGTCACTGCCTTCGGACCTTTGAACTCTCCTGGAGTCCCTGTTAGGAAAAACATGAAAACATGAAACGCAGCTTTTGTTTTTCTTTGTCATGCTTCTGATGAAAACTCCCACTGGTCAATAGTACTGAAGTGTTTTTCAGGCTGGACGTATGAGCTTGAAACCAGGAAAATGGTCATGAGAGTGAGTTACTGCTATCATCAGAATAATAATCATAGGAAAGGCCCTTCATTTCATTTATGGCCCTTCATTTAGTTTATGGTGATATAAACAAGGGTTTTATTATTATGTCAGGCATACAGCTTTTCCCAGCCTGGGTGGACAGACACCACCAGTCCATTCAAGCCAGATCCTGAATTCTGCATATGCATTTTCAAACAATATCCCAAAAAAATCCAAAAATAAAGACAACCAATTTGAATTTTTTTCTTTCATCTCTACAACAAAATTAAACAAATTGCTGACAAAAACATTTACTTTGAAAAATCAGAATACATACTAATTATTTCAGCCATCTTTTTCCAGGTGTGAAAAAGTTCTAAAGCTTAAACACATAAAAATGTAATTATAATGTTTGTTCAGCTGTTCACCAGAATAATTCAGTACTGTACATATTTAAATTATTGTAGTATTTACAGCACTTCAATTTCTCCAAAATCAAACAGCTTGCACAATCTGTTTTCCAAGTAATTATCAAACCATTTGTACTGATTGGATTTAAGATTTGCACACACAGCATATACTGTATGTGTATATGTCTTGGATTGTGAACTTGTACTGAGCTTGTAGATACCAAACATTAGTCTGTGCTTCATGTATTTTTTTTTTTTTTTTGATGATCAGACATTTTCTTATCAGACTAAATTTAGTCACAGGCCATGAATGGACAATGGTTTCAAAACAGGAAGGAAATGGCTTAAATTTAGCATCAGTGGGCTGTGTGTGTGAGTGTGTTAAAATATTGCGTTCTGAGGTTTGATATTAGTGAAAAGATATTGCTGCTGCTATCAAATGAAAACCAGTCTGTTGCACTTAATTTATTCCTAATATTAGTGAAGAGGAACTTGTGTTTATTTATCCATTTGAACATCATATATTGCGCCATAACTTTTGTATAGTCTCTTGAGCAAAAGTACACAGTAAATCTTGTACGTGTGATTGAGTCTGAAAATGTTTCTCTACTTGTGGCAAAGATAAGGCTCAAGGAAGTATAATCTTTCAGTTGGGCTTGAATGGGTTAAATTATATTAAGCTGGTGTATACATTCATGCCTAATGACCGCTTTGCAGCTGTTGGATGACAGTGGGAAACTATAAACATATCCTCTGCATAGGTCACAATGGATGATGAATTATTAATGTCTTCAGTGATTAGGTTTCATTTACAGTGTATCTATTCTTCATGCCAAAATTCACAATAATCAAGGACAGTGAGTTCCGAACAGACATTCTAGCTGTGTAAAATGAGATGAATGTGATTAACACACCTATCTAATTACGGCCTATTGCGGTAGCTGAAGTGAGGTCATAAACCTTGTTCATGTGTGGATTTGCAATTTTTTTTTTTTTGTTTCGTAGAAAGACGCATGTTCTAGATGTGTATGTACGTACTAGAAACTTAAGAGGAGCCAAGGCCACGACATTTTATCATAAATACTTTAGACTGTGGCGTCAGTCGTGACACAAGTCTCTGCTGTGACCGTCTAGTCAGGTCTGAGTCATCTGGGCAAATGTCCACTGAGACGAGGCAGGAGTGTAGGACCCAGCGGTGCGCTGCGCTGGGAGGGTGGAAAAACAGAGAGAGGGAGAGGGACGTGGTGGGAAGGAAGGCGAACCGGAGGGGTGAAGCATCAGGTTACAGTGTACATTCCGCCCAGACGCCATGTCGTCCAAACAGAAGAACACCAGCCTCCCCTCACTGGCTAAATTCACCAGACAAGGACAGGTCTATTATACTGTAGTGCTGATGCACCGTCTTATAACACTGTGTTCCATTACTCTCCACATCTTACATAACACTTTTCATTAACTGCTTTTAAGGTGATTTTCATACCGTGAATGTTTTATGATTCTGCATTAACACATTAATTGATGCTCCTCTTTTACTGATTGGCCTATGTCATGTATTGCTAGTGACAGCTATGGACTGAAATAAGAGATTAGGATACTGGCTTATGTTCCCCGTACCATATGACTTCTTTTGTGTGTAGTTAAATGTACCAAGCATACAGTCAGTTTCCTTGAAAGTCAATAGACACTGCTACTGACAATACTTTCAAGCTTTATTTGAGCCAAAAATATCAGAGAGTAGAGCTCTATCTAGGAGAGAGGTGTGTGTGTGTGTGTGTGTGTGTGTGTGTGTGTGTGTATGTGTGTGTGTGTGTGTGTATGTGTGTGTGTGTATGTGTATATGTGTGTGTGTGTGTGTTTGTGTGTGTGTGTGTGTGTGTGTATGTGTGTGTGTGTGTGTGTGCGCTAAAGACAGGCCTGGAACAAATTGTTTTTGGCCCTGAGGTGCTGTCTCCTGTCTGCCGAAAACAACGCCAGGGAACAGAGTTACTGTACAAACGGCAGACAAAGACAGAAGGGTGGAGACACGACAAAGTTTTCTATGACAGATCACATTGAAAAGACATTAATTGCGCAATGGAGTATGTATTCATGCATTCATACACCTGTAGTCATGCAGCCTGAGGATGTGTGGCAGGATTGGTATGCATGTGGTAAGAGCGGATTCCTCTCTTTACCCCTCGGTCCCCTAATCTGTCATTGATCCTGTTTTCTGTATTCTTGTGTGTCGTTGAAGGTACGGCAAGATTGTGTCGACCAAGGCCATCTTGGATAAAACCACCAACAAATGTAAAGGTGAGTTGTATCACATGAATCCTGAGAGTATAAATTATGATATTTCATGACTGTTGCTTTCACTTTTGCTGTGGGTTTTGGCTGTTTGGTTATTTAAGGAAGAGTTCGATATTATGGGAAACACCTTAATTTGCCTTCTTGCTCATTTATTTCTGTATTCTAAATCTGCAGCTACAGCCAGGAGATGGTTCGCTCAGCTCGGCCAATAAACTACTCTGTCCAAAGGTTCAAACAAATCTGCCCACAAGCCCCTCTAAAGATCACTAATTAACATGTCATATATATTTTTTATTTTATTTACAGAAACCTAGGGGCAGATTCGGGCGAGCTGTTTCCCCCTGCCTGGCCTGGCTTTAGCTGTAGATGTATTGACAGATATAAGAGTGGCGTGGATCATCCCGTCTAACTCTCAGCAAGACAGCGAAACGGTTTACCTCACAAAAAAATGTCACAGCAGCTTTAACCCTAACCTTAACCCTAAATGTGTCTGTTTAACAGGGTATGGCTTTGTGGACTTTGACAGTCCAGCAGCGGCACAGAAAGCTGTTACAGCTCTGAAGTCCAGCGGGGTCCAGGCTCAGATGGCCAAAGTAAGAATTACCAAACTCCTCATCAGCTTTGTTATACAACTACCACCGCGTTTATGCCCCCAAATTTTCAGGTCACTGTGGGGTTATTGATCTGGTCTTGTCTGGCCCTTCCTCTAAAATGTATTGATCTCTTAAGAGCCTCCTGTTCAACTTTGATCCTCAAGAGTCGTTGTCCCTTTCTGCACAAGCACACCCTCGTCCTCTCTATCATGTAAAAGATAAACTGTTACATGCTTTGGCCTGATTGCCAGTGAGTGTCCTGTTGGCAAGGGTACAAGATAAACTCTGGTTTATAGGGAGGCGTGTGTTCTGTTATACTTCATTGGGTGAACCTGTGCCAATAATGGACAGTTGTATGAAGGATAAAATCAGGCTTGATGCAGACTGGACTTGTTATAAGCAGAAATAATCAGTCCTCTCTGCCGATCTTTTCATTATCATTTCGTCTCCTCTTTCTTCATTGCCCTCCTCGCTACTGTCTCTCCTCTCCCCTCACGCCCTTGTCTCCGTGCTTGTGTATGTTGCTAACGTGCTCCTGTTGTAGCGCTTGTTCTGAGCTCTTTGTCCAAGTGTCTGCAGTCAAAAAAGCAACTCTTGTCGGCCCATTAAGCTGATCCCTCTGGCTCTCAGGCTCCCCATTGAGGGAACCCAGGGGAGGGTGCCACTACACCCACTATCAATGGGACATGCACAATAGGCTGGCATTGTCCATCGTCTGGGCACAGGCCTGGGGCTGACACCAGCACTTAATACACTCCACCCCAATGTCCCTGCCCCCTCCGTCTGTCCTGCACCCAAACAGACCCACTGCAATGTAACACCGGGGTCTCCCTCAGCCCAGCCCAGGGAAACTGTAACAGATCCACGCTGCCAGCTGACCTGAACCAGTCCAGTGCAACTAAACCCTGAGTCTAAGTTCACTGCACCTCCTCTGTAAGAGTGCCACTCAATCCTGTGTATTTCAATACCCGACAAGTGCAACTGGACACCAAAACTTGGACTCACCCAGAGGTGTTGATAACCACTATATAAACCTAAATATACACAGCTGCCTCCGAGTCACTGGGTTACTTCAGGTCAGAGTAAACAGGTAATGGTCTGAGATCAGATTAGTGTCAAACTCTAGAGTGCAGCCTCACCTGTTTGCACCCTCACCATGGCTGCTGCAGCGTGTTGTTCACAAACACAATGAGCCACACCTTGCACTGTCTGTCCTCAAGAGTACGCTCGGTCCCTGAACAGGCCACCCCAGCCTCCGAGCTGTGGGCCCAGGGGAGCCGTGTGTGCAGGGCCAGGGAAACAATGGCAGAGTTATAAATAGAACCCTCCTTACTCAGACTCAGACGTCAGCTCCACATACAAGCAGGCAAGTACCCACAAACACACCTCAACACACCTCAACACACAGGGCTCACCAAGGGCCTGGCACAAAAGAATGCACTGAACACACAACAGCATTTTCTTACGTACAACAGGCTGAATGTTTGCGAAATGGGATATTGTGTGTACTAGCTGAGGTAAAGCGTGGATATATAAGAGAAATGCAAGGGAGTTTTGCTTCCATTGTATTAAAGCCTTGAACTTGAACTATCAGTCTTGTTTCATGACCTCCTGCTGTGTTGCCACTGTGTTACGTAATGTTCGTATTGCCGCACCCAGAATGACGACAGTCACAGAAAATAGATTATCTCGTTGCCAGGTGGCTCATGGCTCAGAACTGATACTAGTACTCATATAGGCAATAAATCCTCGTTTAAGGTAGCTGGTGACAAACTTTAATACCATAAATACTTTATTAAATTCTTCATTGTCAGATCAACACCTGTGTCAAACTTGGCGGGGCTCATGTGCCTGTACCTGTTTGACGCTTGGATCAGTCTCGTTCATATGATTAGGACTTGAACTGTTCCACTTGCATCTGAGCATCAGTTTCTTTCATGCACGACTGAAAATCTTTATTATTTGTGGTTTGCAGAGCTGTGAGACTGCAGGAAGTGTTAGGTAAAGAAGGGAGAAGATGGAAAATGAGGAGAAAAGAGAAGAGCCTCTTAATCAGTAGACACTCATCTGTCCTCTTTTCCTCTTTTCCTCTTTCCATCCCCCTCTTTCATTACCGAAATTACTCAAGACTCCCACCACTTCCTATCCTGTCACTTCCCCCCTTCTGTACAAAATATCCGCTTTTTAAGCTACTCGTTTCTCCCACCCTCCCTCTGCTCTATCCTTTTCCTTCACTCTCTGTTTTCCCTTCCCCTCTTTTTTAGCCCAGCCTCTTTTTTCCTGGTTGCCAGGCTCCTGTTGCTCTGTGAACTCTTTAACTTCATGCCTGGCTTCCTGTCTGCTTCTGCACAGTCACACAAAGTTTCACTTTCAAGCGAGTGCCATGAAATCAAGTCTTAATAATCTCCCCTCTTCATATTACTTGCATGGAGATCTCTTAATTGCACCATTCTACCAAAGTGCGTGACTTCATCCTCGCAGAAAAATTCATATTTGCATGTGCCAGTATGTTTAAGTGTGCATGTGGATTTTAAAGAACCAGACAGGTTGAGCTGAGGCTGTGACACATGGACAGGAATGGGCGACAAATTATTCACGGTTTGAGTTTATAGTTCAGGCACTAATTGCTTGGAAACATTTTATCCATATTGGCTCCTATTACAAAATGATGTTTGACGTGGTGTATGAATATGATGAAGCATTAATGTGTTAAGAGTGATAGCAAGTGTGGATGGAAAGACAGCTCACACTGCTGCCTACACAGAAATTTTCTGCTGTGTGAAAAAGATTTTTGAAAGCGACAAGGAATTTTCCATTAGCAAATGCAAATGCAATAGCAAAGATGTTTGAAAGTGTCACGCTAAAATAAATGTTACATTGAATATGAAGCACTCTTGGCTCATATCCTCCAGTGGGATTGCAATAAGACAAAAAGTACAAATATTGCATCTCTTCATTTATGGCACAAAAAAAAAAAAAAAAAGAAGAGATTCTGTTTGTAAATTTTCTTCTATGTAAACCTCTGGTACAGCAACAGGAGCAGGACCCCACCAACCTCTACATATCCAACCTGCCAGTGTCCATGGATGAGCAAGAGCTGGAGAGCATGCTCAAGTCCTTTGGCCAGGTCATTTCCACACGTATCCTGAGAGATGCCAACGGGACCAGCCGTGGTGTGGGATTTGCCAGGTCAGTCTAAAGCAGCCTGGTATAATATTCAACTCCACAGTGGCCCATAAAGATTTGAGTACAGTTTGTGCTTTAAAGAAAATGTAGCCTTGAGTGCAGTCCTGGCTTATCCAAAACTAATGTAAACAACACTCCACAAGAAGGATTAAATTTGACTTTGATTTGTATTTCAGAATGGAGTCTACAGAGAAGTGCGAGGCCATAATTCAGCATTTCAACGGGAAATTCATAAAGACTCCACCAGGAGTGCCTGGTGCGTGGAATGTTTGTTTTGTATTGTAGGAACCTGATATTGTTGTTGTTAGTGCCAGAGCGCAGTGTTTTTGTTCCCCACGGTGATCACTGAATTCACTCTCTTCTTTGATCCGTTGCTTTCACAGTGCCCACAGAGCCCTTATTATGTAAGTTTGCCGACGGAGGTCAGAAGAAGAGGCAGAACCAGGGGAAGTACCTCCAGAATGGAAGGCCCTGGGCTAGAGACGGAGACACGGTAACATGGACTATTTTAACTCATGATTCTTAAAGTTGGCTTCCTGTATTTACAAGTGAACGTCTCTTGTTGGAAATAAAAGCGAGAACATGTGTAAAAGTTTGATCATTATCTGTGTGTGTTAGTTCACTGTATTAGTAGAGTACTGCACTGGGGTTTGCATGACCTCACTGGTTCTGAATCCTGTGTATTGTTTTCACAGGGAGGAATGACGCTTGCGTATGACCCCACAGCCTTACAAAATGGGTGAGTGGTATGCGCGGACTGACTGAAAACAGTCCCAACCCTACAGGAAAAAAAATAAGTGCGGTACTCCCAACTGCTGTAAAGTGCCGCCCTCTGCTGGGCATCAGAGGAACACAGCGATGTTGTCAATGTAGTCGGGGAGACATACTGGAGATTGCTGGCATGGTGCGGCTGTCCTCAGGCTCTCCTCACATTTTACTCTCTCTGTTTGGCAGCTTCTACTCCTCACCCTACAGTCTGGCTCCAAACCGAATGATCGCCCAGACTTCCCTCTCACCCTACATGCATTCTCCAGTCTCTTCCTACCAGGTGGGACATTTCTCTGTATTCATAATTCAATTTTTCTTCTTTTTTTTTTCTTTTTTTTTAAGCTTTTAAGCTGCCCGAATGCCAAGGATTCATTTTTCTGCTGCTTTTATAGTGCAGATTTATTACGTCTACATGAGTTAACAGACACTCACGAAGGACCTCAGTCTGCAGCAGTAATAGTATTTATCCAGGTTTCTTCTTCTTCTTCTTCTGAACCCCGTCTGAAAACTTGCATGGGGGCTCTGAGTGAGCTGTGGGAGCAACAGATCCAATATGAGAGCGAGTTTCATTTTGTGTTTCCCGATCTGCAGGTACACAGCCCGTCCTGGATGCACCATCAGTCATACCTCATGCAGCCAGCTGTGAGTATCACTCACTCACTATCACTGCGCCTCTTCATTTTTCGATTTTTGGCTTTACCTGTGTGTGTTTGGCTCACACGTGACTGATTTAAGCACATTAGTGATTATAGGAATAGCATCATATATCATTCATATTTGTGCGTGTTTCTCTACGTTCACAGGGTACAGTTCTTACCCCAACAATGGATCACGCTATGTCCATCCAGCCCACGTCCATGATGGGTCCTCTTACCCAGCAGCTAAGCCACCTGTCCCTGGGCAGCACGGGCACAGTCAGTACCAGTCTCACACACACACACACACGCACACACACACCGCACACACCGCACACATGCACAGACACAATTTGTACGGCAGAGACTTGTCCCCATAGCTGACTGTCTTTAAGTTTAGATATTCATGTTGAATACTACACACAATTTGTGTTTTCCTCTCTGCCTTCCCTACAGTATATTCCGGCCAACACAACTATGCAGGGGACCTACATCCCCCAGTACACCCCAGTGCCTCCCTCCAGTGTCCCAGTAGAGGTATGAAGCTAGCCTCAACCTCAGCTGCTAACATTTGAACCTTCATCTTTCAATTAAGTGGATGACCATTGATTATAACTCTTACAGAGACGTATTTACTAAAAAAGAAAACTGAAAAAGCTGCTGCTCTCAGTGTTCTAGATCTCAATTATGTGTATTTTAAGGAGTGGCAGAGTTAAGGCACAAATGTAGAGGAGTTGACTATTCAACCTCTAGTTACTGAGGTGAATAGAGTCCATGTGACCTGAGGGTTTGTGTGGTATTTTATAACAGGTGGAAGAATGCATCCTATACCTTAATATCACTGAAATTCCACCAAGAAGTTCAGTAATTCGCTTTTAAAAAGTTAGTTAATAGAGCCTTGAATAAAATGTTTAAAACCTGTGGCATCAACCTCATGAGATTTCGTGCTTTAGAAGATTATTATTATAAATTAATCAAATTATTCTTACTGGCACAGTTAAGCCCTGATAAGCCAACAAAGATTAGGGTCATATTAGCAGTCACTTTAGAGTTAGATTATCTTCTTATAGAATTAGAAAACATTTGAATAATGCTGTTTAAGTATATATATTTTTATATTCTGCCATGTATAAAGTTTTTCACTGCTTTTTCACTGTGCTTTAGCACCCGGTGATATGCAGAATTAAATTGTGTAAAGAATACATTTGTCCTCCTTTAGTAATGTATTGATATATATTATTTATACTGTATGTTTCCCATGTAATGTTCCTGTTGTGATATAGCACAGTGTGATGTCCTAACACGTAGTATGGGTCTGTATAAGATCCTCCATTATTCAGCTGAAGAAGCCTTTGCCTCTCATGAAGGAGATGGAGAATTATTTGATTTGAAACTTTTTGGCACAGACTCCACAGTGCGTGTGCTCCAGCACTGCAGCAGATCCGGGCTGAGTGCTCTGCAGGAGGATGTCTGAACCTCTCTGTGCTAGGCAGCCTGTGGGATGAGCAACACAGTGAATGAGAAAAAGGACAGGTTTATGAATGGGTAGAGGCGAAGTAGTAAGCCAGGAACTCAGGCTGTGATTGGATGGATGAGGCTGGAGTAGAGAGAAGGGTGTGAAGGTAGAATTGGGTTAGTGTCATTGATAAACTTAAGCCACTCCTTGAATTAGGTAAAAAAAATCGCACATGTTAAGGGTCCCTCTTAGTAAATACGTCCTGTAGTACGCACTGGCTTGAGTTTAAGTGAACATACTACGCCTGTAAAATTTCATTCTTTGGTTCATCCACACAAAAGCATTGATGTCTTAAATTTGAATGGGGAGGGCAGTGGGAAAATACAGGCTGTTCCTTTCTTCATTGCATCTTTAATAACATCTGTTTAGCTGACACATGGGCATGAATTACCAAATTTCTTAACCTCTTGTCTTTTTCAGGAAAATGGCGGTCAGCAGCAACAGGTTGCCATGGATACTCCTGCAGAGCACACAAACTACTCGTACCAACACACCAAGTGAAGCTAAGGTAGGGCAGTGACATATGGCATGTTACTGTAGTAGCATACAGTAATGTAGGAGTATGTTTTTAAAATGCATGTTGTGTTTCAGACTCTGCTGGTCTACACTTTCTCTAGTCTGACTGGCTCATTTCAATTTAAAGTCAAAAAGATACTTTGAGGGATGCATCGAATGTGCTGATTGGCTAAAATTGGTTCCAGCATCATTTGTTTATGTGTTGTGCAGTCCTGTGCTGAGCTCAGACAGATGAGGCCTACACTGTTCGCTTCAAAGCAGTTTTACTGTAAGATAATCAAATTTGGGGGGAAAATGAAAAACAGGAATCCTTAAAGCTGCGCTAATAGTTTTATTTTTTTTTTATTAAAGCAGTAGATCAAATGTGTAATGTGAAGTTGGTGGCTTGTAGTGACGGACCAAGGGAAAACGAATTGCTTTTACAGAGCCTTTTACTGTCCTTTTAATGAAAAAGCTCTGATAAACCCACTGTATGCGCTACCAGCCCTCCACCGCTGTTGCTGCAGGTCTGCAGGATGTGTACATCGTCACCTGTTTGCTAATACATACACCACAAGATGATACACCGGCAGAGAGCAGGTCTAGTGAAAAAGCCCCTTTATTTGCTAGTGAGGGATAATTGTTCAGTCAAGACATTATTCCTGCGAAGAAGCTCTTGAAATCTGTTTCTCATTTAATTGCAAGTTCCTATTTGTATGAAGTTTTTTGTAAGAAACACAGACCATTTAGCAATTTTGCAATTTGACAGTTGACAGAATGATTTGTTACACTGTGTAAAGTGGTCACTAGTAGTAGTAATAGTAGTTTAAGGCATATTGATAGCTGTTGTCAGAATACATCGGACACAAAGTTTTCTAAACTGCGAGCTCCGTGTTTTGAGCAGGGTCAGTGCACCAACACTGTGTTGTGTGTTTTCCAGCTCCCTGCAGGGTGGGGCTGAGGGCACGAAATGAATCCAACCAAACAGGATTCAGCTGGAAGAGATCTGTGCTCCATACCATCACCAAGCACCCGGACTTGAACATGGATAACAAAAGGAACGTGTGTGTGTGTGTGTTTTTGTTTGTCTGTTTGTTTGTTTGTTTTTGTTTTTTGGGTTGTTTGTTTGTGTGCGAATGTGTGTATGTCTGTAATTTTTTTTTTTTTTTTTTAAGAAAAAGGACAACACTTAACTTCATTGGACTTTTCTGCTCACATCCTCAAGAGTTGATCAACCAAAGGTGGGAATCTTCTTCAGAGAAGCTTTGATCTATTTTGATAACTGAAAAAGGAACATAACAAGAAGTTTAAAAAAAAAAAAAACACAGAAAAAAAAAACTTAAGAGGGGAGGAAAAGACACAGAGCATTATTTTTGTGCACGTAATATAACAAATTCTTATTTTTAAAAAAGCATTCTGGACGTTTCAGAGTGATTCAAGGAAGAGTTGAAACACAATGTGTCTTTTATTTTTTTGTAAAATATGCAAACTTTTATTTTTATTTCCTGATGTCTGTTGTTTGACATTCTATTTGCAGCAGCGGGGGCAAAAATTTGTACAGATTTAAAAACTTGCAAACACTTTTGCTGGTCTGATGTGTTGAGTCATTGTCAACTGTGGGAGGCAAACCGTTTAAAGCTACTTCTTCCTGTAACTGCTGCAGAGATTTCTATTCACGCACAGATGATAATAACATTGACTGTTTATAGTTTAGTCAAATTCCTTTTTTTTTTTTTTTTTTTTTTTTTTTTAATTTTAAACCATTCTTTCATAAGTGAACAAAAGACAATCAATTATTTCTATTTATATTTGAATTATAGTTCTATTTTTTAGAGTTTTTAGATCATTGAAACATTTATAGAAAAGAAGTTATTTAATACTGTAGTCTGTAAAGACAAGATGAAATTGACTTTAATGGATCTTTACTCCACACATTAATGATGAGCTCTGATATTTGGCTCATGGAAATTATTCTTAGGTTTTTTTTTTTCTTTGGTTGGATGACTTCTAATTCAGTTCAAGTCCTTTGTGCACCATCGAAAGACAACAACAAAAATGACACCTGTTCATACAAATAGTCGTCCTGCTCTGTTATGATGTAACTCCACGTTGCATCCGTGTCCATGAGAAGTGGTTTTAAGCGGTTTTGTTGTGGCAAACCTTCAGGTATCATTAAAATTCATCCTCGTGCCGTCGAAGGGATGAAGTGAACATGCTTTAGATCTGAGCAGTTAGATTACTGAGACGTAATGTGTACAAAGAACAATGCAGTTACTAAATTAAGACGTAGCTTAGCAGAAAGCAATGAGGGAAATCAAATAGAAGACTCGCAAAATCCCTGAGAATAATTTGTCCGACAGGAAAGGGAGCTGTAAGTCTTTTTGTTTTTCAATGCTGCTGTTGTCACCTGAGTTTGATTTTCTGTCAGTGATTTTTAGTTTGTAGAAAGTTAAATGTCTTCTGTTTTTTTCTTTTTTTTTTTTTTCTCTTGTCTGTCACTTGAAAACCTTTGTGATAATTTGCCTTATTTTTTGGATGAATTTATCTTTGAAGTAGATTTAGATTTTAGCTGTAGATCTTAGCTTTTCCTAGAGAGTAGATGTTAGCTTTTCTCCACGTAGGGATTGATGCTGTTTTCTTGTGCACATCGAGTTTTGTTTTACACACGAATTTCCGTTCCCATCCTTGTGTCGTCTTGTCCTGATACTGTGTCGGGCCTGTTTGTAGAAAGTCTTTTTTTTTTCAGAGTGGAGAGCTGAACCAAACAATGACTTCATTTTTAGTGCTGATCCAAAAAGATTCATACTGACGCCGCATCAGTGTTGTGGCTCCGAGAGGCTTCATTACACACAAGCCCGGGTATGTTTCGGTTTCAGTCGAGTGAAGCTCATGTCACCACATACAGTACATCCAAATATGTTGAACTTTAATTTATACAGACATCAAAAAACTGTAGATATGTAGATAATAGAAATAATGGTTTTACAAAGGACTGCTCACTAGACCATGGAAGTGCCATTAAAGACGATTCTTACAGCCTTTAGTGAGACAGCAAAGTCTGAATGAATTTGTGAGTGATCCAAAATTCAGCAAAAACTATTTTTAGCTAAGCCTTAATGTTTTTTCTCTGGATGAACTGCCTGATCTCTCATAGGATTGACACTAAGTTGTATATACTACGGAAATGGCAACAGGCTTGTTTGAATGCCACCGAGTTAGTCGTCCTGTCAGTCGAGTTAGCTGTAGGGTTACGAGGAGCCTTTCTTCCTGCTCTTCAACTGTTCGTGTTTGAATCCAGTGAAAAACACAGCGTGATACCGTCTTTTTCTCAAGGCTCGCAGTTTAATGATTCTGTTTCTGACTCTGTATTGTCTTTGGATTTTGTTTTTTCACACATCATCTTTTTTTTTTCTTTTTGCTGTGTGTTTCTGTTGTTCAATTCTGCAACCAAAGATGTTGTAGCCACCCTTCTTTTAGCTCTCGGTCGCAGGTAAACTACGCTCATCCATAGACGATCATCTGTTGTGTGTGGCTAGATGAAAAAAAAAAAAAAAAACATTTTGACTGGTTCTGATAGATTCAGAAAGAGAGAGATCACAATAACGGTGTTTACATGCAGGAAATATTCCACATTATGACAGTCGAGAGGTTTTGTGAGAGCATTTTCTGGGCACTAAAGTATCAAGTATTTTGGCAGATTTTTCAAAACGAACAACTAAAAAAAAAATGATCTGGTTTTGTTTACATGCATCAACAGAACTGAGTTTCCGTCAGTTTATGTAATGGAGTGTTGGAGTGCATGTAAACAGACTCATTATGAACTTTATTGGCTTCAGCAGACGCCCAGCAGGAACACAGAGCGCAGCTTTTATGAGGGTGAGAGTTTTCAGACACGAGAGCTAATTTTGTAAATAGTCTTTTTTTTTTTTTTCTTCCACTTGCTCTTTACACCATTCTGTTTGTTTCTTCTTGCGTGTTTCCTTGATTTTTTTATGATTTATAACCTGTCCAGATAACACAGTGACTAGCAAGTTTTCAGATTCAGTGCACCATGAAGGAAAATGTCATGGATATTGTTTATATGTTCAGAGAAATGATATTCCATGTATTAGCCATCACTTTTAATACAAAAACAGGATTTTGGAACTATGAAATGACCACTTGTTACAACACAGTGTTTATTTATTCTTATTTTAATTTTTACAAACTTGTCAGCAGAAATAATAATAACAAGAAATCATGATGCCCGAAAATGAATTTGCATCATGACAATGACAGAACCTTAAGTTACATTTAAATTGGAGGAATACAAAGATCAGTGGTGTACTCTATAGACAGTACACAATATTTGACAGAAAAGAAATCTCCTTGTACTGATTATTTTTAGTCTACACCAATTTGAAAATCCTCTTTATGTCCATCCTAATGTAGATTTGATGGCTTATTTCATAGCTTCAAAATGTTTTGCTGCTAAAACAGGATTTCCAAACAGGTGGTTAGATGTTGCCCAGTCTGAATTTTCAAAATGTCTCCTAACTTAGTTGATTCTAGTGGCCCTCATCTGTTTGGTTTTTAATGAAAACTTAATGATAATAATATGTAGTAAATAGTTTACTATTATCTTGCTAATGGGTAGTTTAAATATTTTTATTTTAAATGTCATCTTAAGGAGACATTTCTGAACAGGAAATACTAAAAACATGTCTTGTTGCTCAACACTGTATGAACCAGGTTTGTGTGAATCACAGACATTTTGAAAATCCGATGGGCCTGTCTCACTTCCTGTTTGTGAACAGTTTTCTTATTTATACAAGAACTCATTTTGTACAGTTTTGTTAGAGGAAAGAGGTTTTGATATTTGGTTTTTTTGCAAAGCCACTTGGCTACTTTTGTCTTCCTGTGCCAGAGTTGCTAAAATTGTCTGTAACTTGTGTTTTTTTTATTGATTGAGATAAGATTTTCCTTCTTTCTTGGTTTTCTCTTTGAATTTGAATATGTCAGTTTTTCTTCCTTTTTTTTTTTTTTAATAAAAGTCTTGTTTCAATGATCGGGTGAACTGTGTATTTCATCATCTGCATAATTATCACCAGCATCACCTCCTGTTCTTGTTTCTTCAGGTGCTGAAGTTCTCCTCTTAACATATTAAAAAAAAAGGTTTTCCATGCATGTTAAATGAAAAACAAGACAAGCAGCTGTCAGTCTGACTGTGGCCTGTAGAGGGCGACATCCAGCTGAGCTGACATCATATGTCTCAGGGCATTTGAGTTGTACCTGGTCCGGCTGCTCTGTAGGTAAACCACAACCAGTCATCTGTCCATTATGTTTGGGGTTGCAGGTGGGTGTAATTTCCACTGGTGATGGAGGAGAATAAATAATTGAATCTATATTTTTTATTTACAGTCAATATTGTCTTGAATAGATGCTTGAATTTAACAATATGAAAGATAAAGCAGTTACAGCTTAGTATAGATGCAGATCTGAGACGGTGAAAAGTAAATGTGTCGTGGCATTAAAAAATAGACAAATAACCAGTTTAATAATAATGTGTTATTTGCTATATTGATATGAAAATACAGGAAATTGTATTCATGTTTTCTTTTCCAGAAACCATGCTATATAGTGTATCCCTGCATGTCCTGTCCAGGTTTTTGAAATTCACTACACAGTTAAAACACTCCTAATGCTCACATTGTGACCATTAGCATGTTAACACTAAATAATTTTCTGTCACATCCCAAAGGCCACATTAAAGTCAAATAGAAATTTCAAATAATTGCTACTGACTAAAAGTACTGTATGCCGCTACACACACACACACACACACACACTTTCCCTTTACGGTTGGACTTTGTGAGCTTCAGTGTTAATGCTGGAAGTGAGTTGAAATCCACTGGTTCAGGTTTCACGTGTACAGTATTTACCCGCAAAACATCCAGGCTCAAACTGAGCTGTTAGAAATCAAAATACTGCATCTTACACACACGCATATAGACAGTAAAACTTTAAACTTGTCATATATGATGCTGGGCATAGAAAAATACACATGTAGAAAACAAACTGTATCTATTTAGTTTGTGAAATACTCAGCTATTAAAACAAACTCAACCCTGCTGAGCTTCAAAGTGCAGATTTCCTGAATCTTCATTTTTGGCTCAGTGATGGATAAACAGAAATGCAGCCAAGGAAAGTGATCATGCTCAACTCTGGGACTGTGGCTGCTTTTATCCACTTATGAGCCTAATTTTTTTAAACACACACTTAAGGATGGTGAGGTCACAGCAGACCCTTCAGTAATACAAAACCAGATTAACAGGAATGGCCAGAGTACAGTGAACAACTACAGTGAGATACGAGGCGGATGTAGGCCAAGTCGGGACAAAACCAGCAGTGGGATTGTAAAGACAAGATTACATAACCAAAAGCAAAGAACCAACGGATTTGCTCTGTCTTGCTTACATAGTTTTGATGCACGTACAAACTAAAATGGTAATTCATCAGAAACCTTATAGCACTGATAACATCTTGAGAGTAAAAAAATCCAGCTGACAGATAGATTGATGTAGCAGAGGATTCTTCACTCGCGGCCTCCTCCCATGATCTGCAGCAGGAAGCTGAACAGGTAGATAATGTCCAGGTAGAGGCTGAGGGTGGCAAAAATATATTCCTCTGGACTTATGGTGTAGCGCTTGTTCCCCAACAGCAACTGGGTGTCAAATGCCAGGAACTGAAGTAGAAAGAGATGAGGAGGGAGGCGGAGAAAGAGTTTAAGGAAATGAGAGAAAAATGACATTCAGTGGGATGATTTTTATATATATATATATATATATATATATATATATATTGATGATGTATCTGATTCTCACCAGAGTAAATAGGATGGCTCCTAATACAGCATAAATGGCGTGTAACCAGGGAACCTGTTTTGCAAGATAAAAAGCATTACAAAACACTGTTAAGAAGGATAGCAGGGTGCTAATTTAAGAAAGACAGCAAAGTGCTTTGCTAGATTATCTGTGAGGCTAATCCCTTGACACAGACCCAAATACAGCCTGCAGCACCTGAGGCATTAACCTGCAACTGCTGTTTAACTCATCATTGATTACAGCTATTTTGGACTTCTTCTAGAAAGTCTGAATGGATCCCACTGGAACGGGAGAAGGAGGTGAACTTACATATCCGAAGGGGACGACAATGGAGAGGGTGATGGCACAGAGAAGCATGACCATGCACAAAGAAAACAGGATGCCCTGACAGGATGTGACATCAATCTGCAGTAGGCAAGAGCAAAAGCACATGGTGGATTTGTTTCATTATAACAACATCTGTCTATTTTGTTGCTTGAAAGCAGTTTCAAGTTATAGTTTCAGCATTGTTAGAGAGAGATAGAGAGAGAGAGAGAGATGACCTTGCTCTGGAAGCTGAAGACGGTGACAGAAAGACACACCAGAGCTGTGATTCCCAGACACAGCACCACTGATTTGGTGTTGTAAAAGCTGGAGGAAGAGCAAAGACACATATATCAACATCATTCCTTTCTCTGTCTTCCGCCTTCGAAAGACACTGATGGTTGAAAACCAGTGTCTCATACAGATGCATGTGCGTAGTAATATAGATTTACCTGGACACAAATCCCATCATGAAGGCCATGCTCAAAGTCTGTGAGTGAAGGAAGAAAGAAAGCCACCGTTAGATTGTGTGCTGTGTAAAGGCCACACTGTGTTCAAGTAAAATGTGCCCTATTTCGTACTGTGCAATACTCACAAAGAGAACTAACAGAATGACGTTCCAGGGAAACTGCCTCCTGTTTGGGTAGGAGAGAAAATCATAACAAGTTTATATCAAAGCAGCGTCCTGTATGTGCTGTCATGAATATTTGTGTGGTTATTTACGTTGCGAAGAAGCATTACCTCAGCTCTCCACAGCAGGACAGTGCAATGTAGGTGGAGAAGAACATGAGACTAAAAGGGGAAAAAGATGATGCAAAGCTTAATAAATAATGTAAATGGAAAGACTGACAATGTGTAATGATGTGATGATGTGTTTGCACTTACTATGATGCCATGTACAAGCTAGGATGAGTCTGAATGAAAAACCTCACAGGAGCACTGTAGACAGAAAAATGAAATGGGTCCAATCAATAATTCATACTCTGATCTAAAGTGTAAGATCAAAAACGTAATTTGTAAACAATGGGACTTATGAGCAGAAGAGGTAGTTACCAAAATGTGAAGAGACCAACGATTGCCACGGTCACCAACAGCTGAACCATGAGAATGGCGTAGACCTGCAGGGCGAGATACACCACGTCAGAGCAATGGAAGTGTCACTGTGACGTGTATTCTCCGGTGTCTGTGTCATTTGTTTTAATAATAAAAAAAATTCCAATA
The DNA here is from genome assembly GCF_021018895.1 of Seriola aureovittata. Lineage (NCBI taxonomy): Eukaryota > Metazoa > Chordata > Actinopteri > Carangiformes > Carangidae > Seriola > Seriola aureovittata. The sequence goes on along the minus strand of NC_079365.1, from coordinate 13,692,691 downwards.
CCTTCCTGATGAAGGTCTGCCTGATGGCCTTGTCATCCCAGGCGAACTGAACCTGCATCTCCTCATAGCCTGAAGGAAGGAGGCAGGGAGGGAGGCAGACATGTTCATTTTTTATGTTTGTAGAAATCAGTCAATAAATATATGTTTATTTGTTTTGCTTTTTGATAATGATGCTGCAGAATTACTCAGAAAATTTAAAGCCACCATGTGGGAGGAAAGTTTGACTGGTACTAACATGTAAACTTCAATAGTGCAAAATTATAAAGAGAAATATGTGACTATGATTATTGCTTATTATGTTTCACCTTGTATTTCGACAAGTAAGTCTGGTAAAACCAGAAGACGGTGTGCATCTGTAACTAATAAAATATCAAATAACAAGGACATACCTGCTGTTGCCTCCTGATAACTGGGGGGCTCATTGCCATCATTAACCTGCTGGGATACAATCAGGGTTTGCAGGGTCATCACAGTTTTAATATGTTGTATACAACATAGCTGTCTTTATATGCTCTATAAAGAGCAATGAACCTGTTTACTCTCACAAACATGAAGCAGCACAGTAATAATTTCCCTTTTAACCAATGATTTGGCTGCGTAAAGTCTATGACACATTACATTTTAATGTTAAAGCTGTCTGCAGACAATTTCCCAAAACAGATTTGTCAACAGAACAGCCTTCATGTGTGATTGGTTCAAAGGATTAGGATGCATGTGATGGTTCTCCATCTTTGGAAAGCCAGTAAAGACTACACTACAGCTGAACTACAGAGAAGGCAATGTTCATTCAACCAGCACTTTCACTCACACTAAAAAAAAAAACAACTTTTTCATATTATGTCATTACATGATTTATGATTGATTGATTTTGAACTTGTCTGTGATGCTTCCAGTCAGAAACAATCTACAAGTCTACAATCAAAATCATGTCTTTGACCTATTTAGATTATTATCATCTATCACAATACAAATGACAAACTCAAGAAATGACATTAATATGTCATGGATCTAAAGTGAAAATATATCACTGCACTGTATATCACGTAGCTGCAGTGTAATTGGAATTAGGAGAGTAAAAAACATACCTTTCCCTTTTTCATGATTATTCCCTTTTGTCTCCTTTATGTTTCTGATGATGAGACTATTTTGAAGTCAATGGAAGGATGTTTTAAATCCCAAATCTGAACTTTCTCCACTCCTCTTCTCTCATTTAATGGTCCAAAAACACTGCGAGTTGTGAGCAGAATGTTGTCTGTAGTGTAGTTGTCGCTCTGAATTTGTCTCTAGTGTGCAGATTACACTGAAGCTTTATAGGCCTCCATGTGGTTAATCTCTCTCTAACCCCGATCCCACGCCACCCCTATCCTCGGCCTAATGAGGTCGTTCTGGCAAAATCCAGGTAGTTCCAAAACACTGACATGAAGCCAGACTGTACCACTGCTGCTGCTTAACAGGGGTGTTGTTAATGTGTCTCTTTTCTGGCACAAACCTTCTCCACAGTGTTCCAGGACAGATAATCATCCGAGTGCTCACCAGAGGACTTACATATCTGAATTACATATGCATTACATAACTACTTTTGCTCCACTTTGGAGGACAGTGGGAGGCACAGATATAATGGAATATCAATAACCAGCATATGTTCATTCATCCTGCGTGAGAATATATTACAAACAAACCCAACAACCCCTGAACTTGTGAATCTGTTCCTATATACAATGTCTTACAACAAAAACATGAACAAACACAGTGAACGATGTACAACTAACTTTTTGTTTGTACTTCAGGTGGACTTTGTCATCTGTCTCAAATACAGCCACACATGCATGGGGATTAATGGAAAACCACTAGACCTACTACAGAGAGCTAGGAGAATCTAGTTGTTTATGTGCTACAGTTTTAGCAACAAAACAGGTCGACATGACATCATCTCTTTGTGTAAGAGACTGGTTTAGTAAGAGGCACTCCAGACTAATGAGATGGAAGTTAAGAACATTATGGAGCACAAACATAACCTTTACAAACAGAAATAATGAGATTTACTGGACAACACCCACCTTTGATCTCCTTGTGCTGATCTTCGATTTACTGGTCTCTGCTGTGAGAATGCATTTAGAAACAACAGGGTTTAAAAGAAATGTTTTATAATGGATCTTAATGGTCTCAATACAGATCACAAAATAAGGAAATAAGAAAAGCAATCATCATATTTCACGGTTTGCCCACACTATAACTATAGTGCTGTGGTGATGACGTTGCTATATTAGAATATTTGCCTAGAAATAAGATCTATATTCTGGCAAAAAATAGTTTGAATTCACACAACCAGTGTCTCATTCATCCATCCATTCATTCTAACAATCTCTTATTCACTGTGAGAACGGGGCAACTCAAAGATTTAATACGAGCATTGCATCATTTTCTTGCTACAAAATATTATTCTGTTTTAAGACGTACAGACTGAATTCCTCAGGGAGCGGCAGATTCAGGTGATGATTCTCGACAGGTTCATCACCATGTGCAACCCTTTCCGAGTTGTCACATTTTCACAGCGTCACTGTCACTGACACAATGTAATCATGAAAACGTCAACTATAGCCACTTTACAGCCGAGATTCTGTTTGATAAATGTTTGATAAACTTCATCCAATCCTCAGTCCATAAAACATGTTAGATATAAAATCATGTGAAACTCTATTCGCCTTTCCTCCTCGTGGCCACTGGATGGCACCAGAAGACAAGAAAATATTCATATTTTATGTGGCAAGAAAAAGACCTGTGTCAGGCACACCGGAAGTAATATACTTTACAGTCATTGCCTCTTTGCTCAGGGATGCGATGGATGAACGAGTTGAAGCCTCATACTTTTAACAAAATGGAGTGAGAAGATGTTTTATGACTAAACATAATCCACACTCAGTGCTCATCCTAACAATTTTTTTTTTTTTAAAGGGTAAACAAAATGAATGTGAACTGATGGTGTTTTAAAGTTAAACTTAATGATGTGGTAAACAACAGAGACATTTGGAACTAAACTTCAAACCTTATCATTACTAAGATAATACTAAAACGGCTAAATTATTTATAGCTGTGGCTGTTTAGCGTGAACAATGACGTATCACCAACACGCCTCTACTTTACTGAGTGGCACACACTTGTTGTGGCTTGTTGTGTTATTTCATGACTCATGTAAATCAGGGGGAAAAAGTTTTTTTATTTCAATCCAAACAGAGTGCACAGACATGAAAGCAGGGTTGTTTGTACATGTTATAGTGAATGGGAATATCAGGTCATTTTTACCTGAGTCCCAGAATTCAAAGTTAGAAATTATACTGGTTCTAGAGAAAACAACATCTCCCCAAGGTCCGTTTCATAATTGTTCTGGAGGTTTGGGAGATATGACATGATCCTCATCAGCAAATGGAGTTTACCAATTTAGTAGTTGCATAAATTAAGATTTCCATTTTATTAGCAATCTTATGCTACAACCTCCTGTCCATATTGGCTTGAAAGCTGGAGGTTAAAAGTAAGGGTAAAAAGTTAAACACTAAATTTGATTTAAATGCTATCATCTCAATCGAGCCTGGCATTGCCGTACCAATGCAGGTCACTGCCTGGACTGGTTTACAGACTGAGTCCCAGTGGCATAAAATAATATAATTGCTAAAATGTGTTGCTGCTGTTAACATTCTGCCCAGTAGATGGCACATGAAGCCCTCAACATGACCCATAGAAATGACTGGAAATGGTTGTGTCAGAGCGCCACAAAGGACTAAGCTCTTACTGTAGAAGACTTTCAGTTTTTTTTTCTAATGCAGCTCTGAGAATAAAAGTTTGACTGTGTTCACATAAATGGAGGGCAGAGTGCAGCTTTTGGCTGATGCTCATATTTCATTTTGTGTTTCAAAGGGAGATACATAACAGGGGCAGTGTTACTGCCAGAGTATCACCTGATGTGGAGGCGAATTATTGTTTTTTATCAAATTATCAAAACAAATGTACAGGTGGATATGTGTCCAGTGATATTCATATGAGGAGTCACAGGTTATCTTGAATATCTTGAATGTTTGATCTAAAAATATACAAGGGAGAGAAGTCGATCATAATAACCTTTAGGAGACGACAAATATCTATTCAACTGTATACAAAAAGTATGTATTTGTCTGATATTAACAGTATTTACACTAAAATCTCAGATATTCAAGGGGTATTTCTGTCTACTTTAGTCCAGCTTGAAACAAGGCTTCTGAAGGCCAGAGTTACTGTTTATGGAAAATGTTCCCAAACATTTATACTAATATGATTTTCCCAGGCTGTCTACCAGACTGTAGCGATAGCAGTAAGGTCTCCTTGTCCTGTCTAGAACCCTGACTATTCACCTCCAGAGAATCTGCATGTGCAAGTCCCAAATGAACCGTCTCGACTGTCTTTTCAGTGTCACATTTGCATATACCACGGAACAGAATCCTTTTCGGTTCATAACCTTCCCTCCCAGCTGCTGCCTGTCGTCTCTGTCAGCGTGTGTTTGTGGCAAAGAACATCACCATGTAGGCTATATATTGGAGTGTCTTACTCTTTGAAATTACATTTACTTGTTATCACACACTCCAAAATCAAGTGATGTGTCTTGTTAGTAATAAAGCCCCTAATGGCTCTCAGATGGAGAGCATGATTGGCTGATTGCTTCTGTTGCTAGGCTACGACTCCATCGTATGCCTCGGCAATGCTGATAGTAGGCTTGCATTAAGGAAGAGGATGAAAAAAGATGAGCACAAGGAACATGCTATAGAACGTTTTTTAATAATGGTACTCTATGGTGTAACCATAAAACATTTACAAAATATTCACAGGGTGATGCAGTCAGTTGACAACACATTTATTTTCAATTATATATATATATCTTCAAATAAAAAGTTTATACTCAGAGCGCATAGTTCAAATGCTGCTTTCTCTTTCCTCTGCAGTCTGTAGAGCAATCTATTACATGTGACGTCATACAATAATTTCAATACTAACTTCATTTACATATCTGAGAATCTGCAAACTAACAAGGGTATGAACCAAGAATAAAGGTTATATACAAAATGTACAACAGAACACCTTGACATATTACCCATCAGACACGGTCTAAAATGACCAATAATTTCTCCCTGATTGCAGCATACAAATAAAATGCAACTTACTCTCATTTCTTAAAAATGTTATACATTTCTCAATCACAGATGGGTGATTTTCATAAAGATTTCCCACATGGTGACATGTTGTGAAAATAGCTTAGGTCATTCCAACAGGGCAAACACAAACCGTCCTCCTAACTATGTGTTAGACATTGCTATTGCTATGTTATATTTATTGATGTAAGAGGTTTCTCAATGTATGGAAAGTGCATTTTACACTTGTGGCATGAATGTACAGTAAGAAATCATTGTTGGTGAGTGTTCTATACATGTTCCTTTTTTTTTCTGGGCAAGATCTGCTTCCTTCTTGCTAGCTTTGTAAGCTGGGATGGGAGGACAAAGTCTAGTGAGGCTCAAAAGGCCCTCTCTTTCTTTTTGGTCTTCAGAACAGAAACTGTCTCAGGCAAACTCCAGGAGGGGAAGGTGATGATTTGGTGGATTGATGATGACTCGAAGAACCCAGGAAGAACACAGGCTTTGTTTTATTTATTTCTATATAGCAATCCTGGAAGCAACTGGAGGAGAGATCAGTTTGAGTTCAGGAGCTTCCGCCTCCTGCTGCGCCTCCGTCCTTCACTGATATTTTTCCGAGTCCTCTCTCTCTCACAGCACCAGACTTGGCACAGCTCCCACACAACAACTGTCCATCATGCAGAGGCCAGTGTATTGTATGCGGCAGGCCAGGCTTGCATGGGGAGCCGGGAGGTTCCCCACAGCAGATACCTCAGTAAGCTGCAGGCTATGTGAACTCAAGGGTCAATACGGAAAGCTAAAAGCTTGTCAGAGTGCTGGTTGTTAAGGGTGCGCAGGTCCGGCAGACGAAGCAGCAACTTTGGGAAAAGGGTGCTGTCATCCGGGCGGCGACTGGTGATGAGAGAGCGCAGGGCTTTTATTAGATTGTCCTGCAGCAGCTCCACTGCTCCCACCTCCACTATACCAGAGCGGTCTGAAGAAAGGGAGGAGAAAGTGGGGTTAGACATGAGGAAATGTGACTGCATATAATATGTACTTGTGTGGATATAAGTGGATAAGTCTTACCAGCTGACACGAGCACGACAGCCATAAAAAGAGCCATCTCGTCTGGCTCCAGACCCAAAGATCCTAGCTTCTCACTGAAATCAAACATGTTGTCCAGTAGGGAGCCCATGCCAAGAGCCCTCAGTGATGCCAGTGAGTACGTCTGTCCATTGAGGAAGGTCACTGTTCTCTCCTTGGGGTCAAACAATGAGCAGAACCTCACCATGAGAACCTGTGGACAGAACCAGCCCAGGTTAGCATCAGAAACAAATCAGAACACAGAAGGAAAAGAAAGGAAGAACAGAAAAATATTCCACAAACAACATTCAGGTTAAGTGGATGTACCTGGAAAGTGCCAGATTTGAGCAGCATGACCTGATCATGCTGGCTAAGACTCTGGAAGCCTGGGATGCTCTTTGCAAACTCCACTACTTCTTTGACAGCAGGGGTGAAGCACTGGGAGAAAGATTCCCACACCTCCTGACTGGAACGACTGGCCGGAGCCACAGGACATGAATTGAGTGGACATGCCTGCGAGAGACAGAGAGAAGAGAACAAGACAAGTGTTAGGGACTTATTATTGACATAAATTTCATAGATATCATAAATGTATATATATCAAAAGGAAAAAAAGGCTCACCAGCACTTTGGCACCTCCATTCAGCTTCCAGGGGCAGGGGCTTTGGTTCTGGGACTCGATGGGTTGGAAACTGTTCTGATTGGCTGGGTAGGGTGACTGAGGTGATAGACTGTGACTGATGGGGCACTGATTCTGATTGGAGGAGTAGGTGTACTTGACATTGTCAACGTTAGCAGTAGTGGAGTTTTCATTGTTGGTGTGGGCGACGGGGCAGTTTGTGGGGACATGGTAGCTTTGCGTCAGGTTTGCCTGCTCCCCACGAACTGTGTGCTGCGTCTGGGTTGTCGGGTGCGACAGGGCGGGCTCCTGTACTGAACCGTTCTGGAAAGAGGAAGTGCATGCGTTGCTATTGCGGGCAGCCATCTTGAGAGGTTTCTCGTCGCCGTTCATTAAATTGCCACGGTAAGCCTGCGATATGGAGCCTTCGTTCGTCTGGTTCTGTGGACTGGAGGGGGCATCGGGGGGAGGCGATACCTCCATTTCCATGGAAGCTGATTCATTGAGACTGTTCATGTAGCTCTGCATCTCATCCAAGAGTCTCTGCTTCTCCCTTTTAGGAATACGCCCAAAACGCACAGCTGAGGAGAATAGCAACAGGGAGAGAGCATCCTTTGTTAGCATTTAGTGACATCAAGCATCGATATCACTGCCAGCTCCTTACTGGCAGCACTGCCGTTAACACATTCAACAGCAGAAACACACACAGTTAAATGATTTTCACATTCAAACAATGTAGAGAAACGCAACGCTCAGTTCTTGCTCTAATATGAATTCAACATCTGACACTCCAACTGTAATCTCTAAATGGATTACTAATCCCAAGATCTCTCTTATCTGCCTCTGACTATTCTGTCTCCATCACAGCTGTTTCATCACAATACCGACACTAAAGCCTTCATCTCATGCGCCTGCCTCATCCTCCTCTCTAGTCTTTACAATCCTCCCTTCCCCCCTTTTCAATACTGCACCTCCACTGACAGCCCTATTTATAGTACTCTGCATGCTATACCACCTCCCCCTCATCCCTCGCTCTCTCTTCCCTTTCTGCCTTTTAGTTGAGCACTCATTCTCTATTTTCCTGTGGAAGTAGGTCACTGGGTCAGCAGCACTGAACATGATGTCATTAGTTAAGTGACAGAGTGAGTGAGTAGTAGAAAGGTCAAGATGACAAGAGAGGCAGGTAAGGAGAGGTGACGAGACAAAGGGTTGAAGGTGGGAGAAAATTTGGATGATCAAAAATGAATTTGCAGAAATCATGTTGTCAAGTCAAAGACGCTGGCTTTAGAGGTGTACAACATTATATCTTTGGGCTTTGGTAGAACCAGTAATCAACATTACATTTTTTCTTCTTAATTCAATTTGTGGGCATTTTATAGAGAATCAAAACATGTAACATATGGTTATTAACAATAAAGTTTCCCTGTTGCAATCTGATGAATTCGCAGGTGATTTTGTCACTCCCTCGTTTTGGCTTTTTTGGGTCAACTAAAAATGTTTGCTCCAGAAAGCCATGATTTATTATCACCTACTTTAGCCATATCCCTAGAGATCAGACTCCTGCAGTGAAATAATGCAGTAGAGCAGATTAGATGTAGTAATATTATTTTAATTTCAACTGTGGCTTTTATGATTAACAGGATGGAATAACATTAAGTCTCAAATGATTGTTTGTAAATGTCAGTGTTAAGAAATAACTAAATAAATAGGTAGGACCCATGCGTCTTGGCGAACACAGGGGGTGATCAACAACTCTGTGCCCCAATTTCCCAAAATAAACTCCATTTGTCACAGTTTCTGTATGACTGATGACTACTGGGACTCTCCGGCTCCTCTTGCCATAAATCAGACAGCAGGGCAAGGAGAGAGGGAGGCAGAGGGTAACAAAAGACAAAAGGAAGAGAGTGGAGAGAGAAAGAAGATACAAGAATAAGAAGAGAAAATGATTTTTTTTTTCTAATGGAGGAGTAAGAGCAGCTTAAAAACAGTAGAATCAGGCTTTTGTCGAAAGCTACAACAGGAATTCTTTTCTTGCCTTTTTAATAACCTATTGTGTGAAGCTTTAACATCTGATCCTCCCTGCGCTACACATATCAATTAAATCCTCTCCTCTGCAGTGAGAAAACTAAACATTAATTCGCCATGGGTCTAAATATCTTCTTTAAGAACATGAGCACAGTCTCTCACCATCTCTGGACATGCCCACGGAGAGACACTTCTTAAAGCGGCAGTGCTGGCACCGGTTTCGGTTCATGCGCATGATGAGACAGTTCTCATTCTTCACACACATCTTGTAGTGGATATTCTGCTGAATGCTGCGTCTGAAGAAACCCTGGAAAAGCAACAATAAAGACTTTAAAGCATGTCTATAGTGGCAGTGTGTCTGTGTGCGCTCCTATTGAACAAAAAAAAAAGAAAGAAATAACATAATACTATCTCTGTTCAGTCTCACCTTGCAGCCCTCACAGGCGTGAACACCATAATGGAACCCAGATGCGATGTCTCCACACACCTTACACAGAAGCACCATACCTCCGGTTTCTATGAAAGAAGCATACATCCATCATCAGAGAGAAAAATACAACGACTGCTGGCAGGTAAACATAGAGGGGAATGCGGAGGAGGGAAATGAGGGGGTACTTACTGGTGAACGTGCCAGTGAAACCACAAGGTCTTTTGGCCACTGTGGGATGGTTGTAAGTTACCGATGATACTGTCGTTATTTGGGCAACTGGAGCATTGTTTACTTCAGGAAACTGGAAGACCATTTTCGGGGAAGGAGTTCCTCCCCCTTGTTCCCCTCTCTGCCTCGGTGCCCCAATCTCCTGAAAGGAGACACCCTCTGGGGAAGAAGGCTGCGAGTGGGAGGAGGGCGACTGGGTCTGATATCCACTTGAAGGGCTGCCAGGACTCGGGCTGGCACTGCCAGACGAGCCAGCATACAAGATAACACCACCTGGAGGAACAGAGAGGGGCAAAAAAGCTCAGTTCACTGATCTTCATCTGGGTCTCTCATGCACAATGTAGGTGGGAGTGTAAGTGTTGAGCAATGTTCTACTTTGATACAGTGTGCGTACTTGGCAGACTGTCACAAACACCACACAAAACCCTGATCAGAAATTTGATCTGATAAATAATTTAGAAAAAATGTCACCGCTATGGCAACAACATGTCTGACCTGGATATCTGTGCAGACACTTTTGGTTTCGAATCTGTTAGACAATCAAGTGAAAAAATACGCTTTGTCATGCCAACTCTTAAAGGGCAGTGAAAACAAGCTGCCTGCGTGTTGTTTTTACTGATTAGTGATACTTCTTGAAAACCATTGCACATGGTTTGGTGAATGAATAATGCTAAAGAAACAATGACCAGGCACAACAAAAACCCTTTTCTCTTGGGTGAACCAGCACCCACATAAGCCAAATAGTCACAGTGTGTTACTTGGTTGAATAACATTATGGCTAAATTGTATGGTCTGATAAGGTAGTCTACATTTCCGTGATAAAATATATGACAATATATTACACTGTTATCAAATGTATTTCAAAATATTATACAAACATGTCAGCAAATCTATGTGGAACAGCAAACACCATAAGATTCTAATCATAATATGACAGTTAGTCACTATACACTGACAATGAGTGCCACAAACAGGCCTTTGTTTAGGGACGTCACATCCAATCGGAAATGCCCTGTTACCCCTCAGCACAACACCCATCCACCCCCCTTGTTTTGCAGTGTTCTTCCCTGCAAGATGAAAGACTGCCCCTCACGTGCAGGCTGAGCCAGCCAGCTCCCTGCCTGCTTGCTTGCTTTCAGTACTGAGTCTTTTCTCCCGTCCCTCCCACCCCCTCCCTTCTTCTCTATCCTCCTCCCATCCAACCTCCTCCTCCCTCCCTCCTCCTACCTCCTCCCTCCCCACTTTGGCTCCAGGCCTGCAGAGCCATCTATCCGCCAGCCACCTGACCGGGAGCTCACATGGACTCTTGACACAGTTCCCGCCCGGCTCACAAGGCTCTTTGCGCAGTCCCGTGTAGACAACAGCAGCAGTACAATAACAAGCGCTAGGGCAGATCACGTTTGGAATAGAGAGGGCTTTAATGCTGTGACTACAGACGTAGGGGAAAGCAAGCAGGGCATGGCTACCTTAAGTCGGTGCATTCCACAGAGTCACTAGAAACCGTGTAGAGGGTTACAGTCACGTTGTTGCTGGCCATAATGTTTTGACACATTTAAATGATTCGCTTGGGGGTTTTAATCAATTAATATGAGAATGTCATTATGCATTTATATCGCAGGTGTTTAAGAATGGGAGTAAAGCAAACTCACCAAATCTAATTTAACCACTTATAAGGCTGACATTCTTTTAATTAATAGTATTGTGGTGTTAAAACAAGAAACAGCAATTATAATATAATCTCTTCTATTACAGACATTCAGGATTTCAAGAATGTATCTATTTGTGCTAATGTGAGTGGTCCACTTGTGATAATCCTCATTTTCTGTTCAGTTTGCCCTCCGTTTTATTTGCTATTAGATCACGGTGTCATGTATATAATTACTTTAGCATAAAAACCTGCCAATCAAAACCTTTTGTCATGTTCAGCATTTGCTTGTTTAAGATTCTCCATTAAAATTCTGTGTCACTGGGCTCATATCATGAGCTTTGTGGGTCACTATCACAAAATAAAATTCTCAGTGAATAACCAGTAGCACAGGTTGTATCGGATTCCGGCTCTGTTTTATCAAAAAGGTTCCTGTCGTCTAGTAAAAAAGGGTGGATCGTTGAACTCTAGTGGCAGTGTTACAGTCACGATACCCTGGATTTGTCATTGTGTGCTCTTTTCCTCTGAAGCACCTTGAATCATTTGAGAAAAAGCCTCCCTGCGCTTCCTCTCCTTGAGAAAACACGTGCTGCGTTTCTGTTTAGCTCTAAGTGCCTCCTCAATTCCCCCGCTCACACGTGTCAGCACTGAATGCAAGGTACTCTGGCCTTGAATGCTTGTGTGTGGTGGCAGCTCCAGTGTCAGTCAGGCTCTGACTTCACCCCTCACACACAAATGTTACTTAGTGCATGTGCAGTTTCCTGGGTGTTTGTGTGAGAAAGATACAACTTCATAGACGTGTGTATCACCTGCAGAGGAAACGGGTGACACCCTGCTGTCACATGAGCTCCACACCCACACTCTACATTCACAGTCAACATCCCCGCCCCTCTGCTGTAAAAACGTTCCATGTCGTTTCTCCTCGTAACCATTTCGTGGAATCTGGTTTGACTTGGTGCCAGAAGGAGCTCTGAGAATATCAGAGCTGCTGTACTCAGGCACAGGTTACAACATGTGACCTGTGGATACACACACGGCCATAAGAACTACAGAATAAACAAAACACTCCACCGCCCCTCCTTTTGCCAGTCCTCCATGACTTCCCCTCTCATGTGTTCCCATCCCCTGGGCATGCATGCATGGCAGGCAAACTGTATAGACATCATGCTCATATCATGTCTGGCGGGGGCGGGGGGGGCGCCCCCTCTTAGTCTGTCCTCTTTCATGTGAACATTTACAACTGTGCATGGGCAGTAAGCCTCACTCCACGTGAAACATCTGGCCTCATGACATGTCTATTTATGAAGCACTTTCAAGGAGAATGGTTCTTTGAAAGCAACTGAGGACAAAATTTGCTGTATGTTGTTCCAGTTTGAACTTGAGTTCAAAAGCAGTTGTAGTTCAAAAGCTTAAACATTTTCACATGTAGATCTAGTGGTTTCACCCTAACATATGCGATTGACTGGAAGAAGCAGGTTACACACGATCCTTGGATAGAAATACTATCTGACATCTGAATCAAGCTTGGCTTTTAATCTGAGTTACCTAGCTATGTGATCATCTCTCAAACTGATACCCACAGGAATCTGGTTTCAGGACTGGCATCAGAGCTCAACATCCCGTTAGCATGAATGACACCCGTGACGCATTCAAGTAGCCTACTTATTCCACTTAAGGTGAAAAACACATTCTGGAGATGAGGCATATCTTTTTCATCACTAAAGACCTTAGCATGAAGGCAGTAATCATGCTTTTAGGTCACAAGGTCATCTCTCTCAAGGAGGTTTCTATAGTCACGCTTATCATCCCCTTTGTGGATACTGAACTACTTAGAAATCAGTTATTTGACTATCAACGCACACACATTATTCAGATTATACAGTTTAATCTTCAACTAGCGATGTTGAGGGAAGACTAACTTTGCAAGTATGTCAATGATGCAATTCACTAAACAGGGCTCATTTTGATTAAGGCATTCAATGATAATTCAACTGATGATTATTCAGGTTGATATAACTTTATGACACTAATGTATTCTGTGTTATTGACAAATATCCTTAATGTTTGTACAACTATAATCTTTTATTATTTCTACACCATTTAGAGATTGTCACATTATGCCATTTATCCCCTCTTTTGCTTACAAGTTACATTTTATGAGCAATTGGTAATCTGCTAGCAGTCTACAAATTCCTAATCTTCAAACAAACATATGTAAGAGTAAATTATAAAACCTCAATCTAGGTAAATTTCTTCCTTCAATCCTACTGAAAAATGTTCCACACTATTAAACCTATTATATTCCATAATTTAGAGTAACAATCTATGTCATCTATATTAAATTTAACTGACCTATGTTTATGTTAGTAATAGTATCATTATGGTGCATAATGGCAGTAATGGCTCATTTGGGCATTCAAAGTTTTCTTGCTGCAGCTATATTACCACTAAAATAGATGGTGATGCGTGTGCACAGGAAGAACTGGTTATCCAAAAAGATTGAACACAGCCCAGCGTCGGTTAAAATGTCCGTTCAGACAACACATAGTGACACTTCATGTGAAACTTGGCCGATGGTAATTACTAATAGACATTTCAAAACAGTTATAGCAACCAGAACGAGGGAATAGGCTGTTAAACCTCTCTGACCCACTGACCAAGCTAACAGAGGAATCCCCGTGCGGGCAGAGCGCGCGCGATAGAGAGGAACGACGGGGAGGGGCGGGGTGCATGGGAATCATGCGCTGCACGTGGATGCTGAGGCTGTATACACGTGCTGTCAGCTCGAGGCGGGGTAGCTGCGTATTAAAAATCAGGCGCATGATTCCATACATTATCACGACCGTTTTCTACACGGGGTGCGCTGGGCGGAGAGCAGATGAAAAGACATCGCTGTCTCAATGGCGTGTCTACTGCTTGGTTACCACAGCTGTTATATTTCTATCGGGATTTATGTGTAATGATTATTACTGGTGACGTCATCAAGCATTAAGATATTTTAGTCCGGCGGTCTGAGGCACTTAATGGCTTGCTGTGATGTGGTATCCGATTCCATTCTGACTATATTTTTAGCTGCAATAAATTGATATTAACATTTTATTGCCGGTTGAGTCCATATCTGTTCAGTCCAGTCCTGTGTGCTGGAGCAGAAATTCACAAGACGTTGATACTGCCCTTCATATCCATTATGGTGGCCTATAGTCTGTTACTGAGGTACAGAGTTAATGGCAGATGGTTTCAAATTGGGTTTGACTGGTTCACTTGTTTTATGAGTAACATATGATTTGCGCTCGGCTCATTCATCATCAGCTTCCTCCCACTACATTTGGGTTAGATCATGATTCAGGTCCTGGCAGAACAGGATGTTTACTCCGTTCTTCGAGTCATGGCCAGTTCCATGGAAGGACCATTTGGCAACGGTCACTTGTTTTGACTCAGTGGGCGTGACTGCTCCTTAGCATAGCCTACTCACATGTGTTTGGCAAAAAAAAAAAAGATGCACTTCAGCCTGGATTACAGCCAAGTGAAATGAATCACTCACTGCAACAAAGTAACAACTCACACTCCGACTTCCGTATGTGTATCAGTTGTTACTGGTTCGAGACATAGCCTATGTGCACTCACGGTAGGATCAGTGTGTGGAATTAACCCATAGATATAATGAGAATCAAGCCAATAACGTTAACATGATTGAGACAGGCTGTGCTGTGGAAAGTGAAGGTGCCCGGCCAAGGTGCATTTAGGGTCGCGCTTCACGTGAGGGAGTGTTTACATGCAGAGAATCGGAAGTCCGCCGCAAAGACTGACGAAACAGGACTATCCTTTCTCAGCTCACTCCCTCAAAACACTCTACTGTTTGCAGCCCAGAGGCGCTTGGCAAAAAGCCACACATTACAGTGATGAATTACACTTCAAGTAACGACGTTTTTGTTTTGTTTTTTTAAATATCAGATATCATTCCACAGCCATGAGTTTCACAGTAAGATGTTAAATATACAGTAGTTTAAAAACTGCAGGCACTGACTTCAATTGTATCCTGGAGTTCACATTTGTATATTGCCTAGTGTCAGGTGCACAGCGTTTTAAACTAACATGCAATTGAACAGGATAAAAACCTGTCAACTATCGCCCTACAATAACCAGCAATAACCACGTTTATATAGACATTGACTCATGGAATTATAAGTAAATATAAAGTGCTGAAAAAAAATCTATAGAAAATTTACTCGTAAGCCTCTATAAAAAAATCAAATAAAATGTAGAGAAGTGCAACGGCATCTTTTCCCAGTATGCACCATAGCCGGCTCCTTCCAACAGCTATTGGCACTGAAATACATTTTCCAGTGGCTTCAAGCAAAACACACACAGTACAGTATAAAGGAGACTTACCACCAGGGCTATTTTCCATGTTTCCCAGTCGATCGATGTTGCTCTGTTGTTCCGTGCTGTTTAATTGAGGGCGTTTAATGCTGGACTGACTGCCACTGCTTGCCACTGAGGAGTTTCGTTGAAACAGGTGAAAGAGTCATGAACTGCCAAGGCATAAAGAGTGTATCCAAAAGCTCAGACCAACAGGAGTGTGCACAGGGCATTGGGGGTCTGATGAAAACCCAGTCAGCGAAGAAGTAAAAAAAAAAGTAATATTTAAAGAAAAAGGAAATTAGAGCAGATCTGTTACTGATCCAGATAATTTCCAAGGTGAATAGATGCACAAGGCTGCTCGGCGCACCGTCTGCACACCTTATGATACCAGGCTGGATGATATCACTGTATAGGGGTTCTCTAAATTACAGAGGTCCCAAAGCATTCAGCTTCTTGCCATGTACAGTCACCATCAAAACATGACTAGAGTGGAAGTAGTTTAAACACTCCCTACTCATCAATAAGCAACACGCGTCCTAAAATAACCAGCACGTTTTCAGGTGCCTGAGAAATGTGACCATTTTTTTTTCCTGTTCTCTTTTTTGTGTCCCTTCAACCGCCTGTTTGTTGATGTGTATCAGGGATGTCTCTCTCTCCTCTCTCTCTCTCTCTCTCTCTGTCACGCTCTCTGAAAACATTTCACCCCCTCCCTCTCCTCCCCTCACGCCCCCACTCTTTTTTACTCTTTCTCACTTTTTCATTGGCCGAGAGCCCCGCGTGGAGACGGCACATTGGGCTCGTTCGACACTGGAATGCTGGTTAAAGCTCTACTGCATGTGCGCATGGCATGTGAGCTCGCGCTGCCCTACTGACACACATTTTATGCTAATGAGCTGCCTGGGCTCGGCGATAAGCGGAGGGGAAACGAAGAAGAGATGGGAGGAGGAAGCAAGAGGTCTCACTCTTGCCTCGTGTCCTGACTTCTCTTACAGTTTTCTTGTTGGATAAGGTCATGGCTTTCAATGCAAAGACAGCAACACTGGGCAAAGTGCGAACCTTTGTCCCAGTACAATATCAACTCCAACTCAATCTTGTGGTCCCAGTTTCGAAGAGGGGCCCTGTGTCAAACTCTAGCTTTAAGACATTTATTGTTTTAGTTAGGAGCACATTTGCTGCTTGTGGGATTTTTTGTTTACTTCTTACTTTACTTCTCCTTTCATTTTCAAATTGTTAGAAATCTCCATTTTAATTTTCTTTTTAACCTCCAAAGACCATGGTGACATGCAAATGTAAATGCAAGAGATTGTGCTTATTGCATTTAAAAATTGGAAGTTAGAACAGCTTATGTCCTTTCATTTTAATTTGGTCATAGAAAGTCTACACAAGTAAGTTACCTGCCTTTATACACCACCCATATCTGATTGGTCAAGACGATTGCTGTGAAACATGCAATTTTGGCTTTAAATAGCCTATAAGCAACGAAAAACACAATGGCCACAGTGAACCGATCCCTAATCCCTGAAGCCAAATAATGGCAAAATATTTTTACAGTAGTGCCTCACTGTGGTTTTCAATAGTCATGATGATAGACTGATCTTTTAACTTTAATTGTGAATTTTTCCTCTCGTGTACTGAGTTCTCCCCTGATGATTCCAGTCAACCAGACTATCATGAATGAGTGTTCACAATTTTGATAAAGCCCTTGTACTGATGTTTGCCACATACTACTTTCTCAGCATTACCTTATTACTTTCATGTTATTTTACTACACTAAAAGTTTTCTGTGCAAGCTGTTTTTCAATCAATGTTTGAGTAGAGTGTGATTCAGCTAATAGTAAATAGTAAATAAAATTTGTGTGTTAATTTGACTTGACAACTAAGTTATGTTGAATAAACATAAAAATAAATGTTCAGCAACCTGGTCATTTTATGTCATATAACATAAATTCCCTGCAATGACATTTAACCTCCTAGGACCTGGCGTCCACATATGTGGACCTCACATTTTGGGTTCTCTAGACCACAATACTAACTTTTTCTCAACAAGGGCCTGGTGACCACATATGAGGATATATACTGCCACTCAGTAATCGAAATTTAAAACTAATGTCCTCATATGTGGACATCATTTTTCTCAGGTCCCAATCAGCCTAAATAGCAAAGAGAAATTAAAAATGCACGCCATGCAAGAGTTCGGGTCTTAGGAGGATAATTATATGCTCAAAAAACAATTTAATTTGTTGTGTGATTTAAAAAAAGTTCTGTTGATCTAGCATTAATTTCCAATGAGACAAGGGTCATGTTATAGTTATTTTTTGTCTGGTGCAACTGTAGTGTTGTAAACTAAAGTTTTGTGTGCAAGCCATTTCCATTAAACTTTAAAGTTGAGTAAGTGAATTGGAAATTACAATGCATAACAAATGGAGGGGGAGTAAACCGGTAGAAACACCCATAAAGCAGTTTCACTTTAAAAATCAGTAATTCGGCTCATCTGGCACAGCAATTGCCACAAAGGCTTAGTCCTACCAGAAGCGCCGGCCCAGTTCGACCTGTAGCCGCACGACTTCCCCTCTCTCCCTGACTTTCCTGTCTATTTCAGTGTAGCTATCTGAAATCAGTGATTTGGTGGACAGGGAGTAGCTGGAAACGGAGACAGCTTACCTTTAATTCTTAAGTTATAAACCAGATGTTCTGCAGGTTTTTACTGGCAGCCGAATTAACTGCAGAAGTGTGCTCCTCTCCATAACAAACGGACGAGGGGATTACAACCGGTAAACGAAAAAAGGCGTTTCAATTTAAACACCAAAGATTCGTGAAGCTTTTTCACAGACAGAGGACGTCTCTGGCGGCTGGGAGCTGAGCTGCCTAACATTTGCCTGTCTTTTTTCTCTGATAATTTAAGATCCAGACGTCCGCTGACTAAAATCCTTCATCTGGTTAAAATGTATAGTTGAAAACGACCAAGGTGTTAAAAGTGTATGTGGCTTAAAGCCAGGTAAAAATAAAGTTTGACCTTCTGGCAGGCAATCAAAACTGACCAATGCCCATGGGGGATATGATGTCATTGACAGGCGACCAACTGTCCATTACCATGATTGAAACCACGGATAAAACAGAGATAACTGAGAAACCGTAAAACTAAGAAAAAAAAAAAAACAGTATACAGGATCTTTGATTGAAATAATCAGATTTCTCTATGTCTGAGAATTGATGGAAACATTTGGGAAAATGTAAGTACAAAACTCAAAAAAATATATAACACAGGTCTTGTCATTTGTACACATTTTAATGTGGAAAATTTATTGTAACTTTAAGCTAATAGGTAGAGACAAACAGACAGACAAAGTAACAAAGTAAAACATTAAGCCTGTCCACGTGCCCTTTCTGCTCAAGGTAAACGTGCATGAGCAGTGCGCATGCGCAGAGGCTTATGCCCACATTCTCCAAACAGATATTAGTGCGGGCTTCGACTAAGGAGTGGCAATTATTTCAAACATAGACGATCTTTGCCCACAAGAGCGCGCACGTGCGGAAAGGGCGGTGCTCATCGTGACTCCCACCGTGGCTTCCACCGCCCCTCCTGCTCCATCACGTTTCCTCTCTCTCTACAGATTGTGCTTTGCTGAAAGCCAAAATATCGGCGGAGATTGGCTGGGACACAGTGAATGTAGGTCAGGAGCTGCTTGTGCAAACATGAGCATCGTAAAATAGCTCAAATGCGCCTAAAACCGCAGTGTCTTTTCAGAGAGCACTCAAAAGACCGCCTGTTGCTGGCAGGCATACAGAGGATTACATTTTAGGTCACGTAACTCATTCTTGAAGGTTGGGCGGGATGTTTTTATCACATTTTTTCTTATTCTTGATAGGTGGGCTGAGTGAAAAAACTCCTCACTGCATCATTCAACTTGTGGGGAATTATGCTAAGAGGTCACAGTCTCCATGATATAAAACTCAGCACCTGCTCTGGATTTTTCTTTTTCTTTCATCTAAACATTCTTCAAAATTCCTCCCCCAAAATGTTGCCGAACAAGAAAAATGACAGGATCATACCCACATAATACTCTTTGTATGCCCTGAGCCAACTGGAGTCTTTTAATATGGGTTAATAACATGGAAAGGTCAGTGGAGGAAAGTGCATGTACTCGAATACTGTGACTAAGTACAGTTCTGAGGTAAACTACTGTAATTTTAGGTATTGTTATGTTTACTTCACTACATTTATGCATTTTAGAAAGTTGCTAGTTAATTTCAGATTAAGAATTACTATAAAAAACATATGATCCCTTTACCAGAGATGATGCATTGTAAACTACCCAGCAGTATATGAGGTAGTTCAGCTCAACCCCAACCAGCTACAATAAATTACTGCTTATATATAACCATGTGATAACATGATATAGCAGTGATAAGAACCATCCTGCATAAATATCATATGAATACTTATACCTTTAAATGCAAGACTTACTTGTAATGGGTGTGTTATTGCTACTGATACCAGGCTTTTACATTGATTCCTTTTTCCATACAGTCACCTCCTGCACACCATTTTGGCATCAAATATCCAATATTTACATTGACACCACACCACGCCTGGCAGGTGTTTTGGTCACATAGATATGTAAATTACATTCAAATAAGTCATAATGTGTTTATATAAATTTTCTTCTCTCCAGTAGATGGCAAAGATGTTTTAATGTATTCAAGCTCCAGCGTCAAACATTCTGTGATAAACTCAAAATTTATGTACATTTTTAAAAGACTTAATACAATAAAGCTAATCTCAGACATCACAGTCATCTGACATGACATGAATGATTAAATTGTCTTCAGCACAGGACTCACAAAATAGTTGACAGAAGGGGAGATTCCTTCATCCTTATCCATCCTTTTTAATGAAATAAAAATTATTTGAGAATATATGAGTTTCCTTAAACTGTCTCATACAATAAACTGTCTGATTTTGTTAATTTAAAACATGCCTAATATTAATAATTTACATTATTGATAAACATTTATTTAATTTGTAGAAATAGTACCCAATCAACAGTTGACATCACATTTAGGTTGAATAAATAATTGTGATAAAAACAACAATGAAACAAACAATAGCATATTGTTTTTTTGTGCTTGCTCCACCCTTTCCCATGATTTCATTTCAGCGAAAACAATGTGATATAGATATGAGTATATTGAAGGGCTGAGTGAAAACAATTTGTTCAAGCATATCTTAATATGTTCCCACACCTGCCCTGGACCCCACTATGAAAATCAGTGAAGTAGAGACATCCTCAAACCCTGATCTTGAACCTGAAACTGACAGCTACATTAGATGTAATAAGTGAGTGAGCAGTGCCTCACTGTGGTTAAAATGAGCTGTGCAGCTCACTTCTGGTCGAGTGGGCAGATGTGTCTATTGTTGCTGATGTCGTACCAAACAAAGAATCAGGTTATTTGGACACGAGGAGTCATTTGATACATGTAGTTTGTGCTGTTGACTGTTTTGGGCATTGCATAGTTACATATAATGAAGATGTGTGTCAGAGAAAATTAAGCTGTTTGTTTATGAAAAATAGTAATGATGTCTTTTTCGAATATCTGCATGTTTGTAGAAACATTATTCATCCATTGGGTTTGGGGATGATCTCACTGCCTGTTAACTACCTGGGCAACATTAATGCCAGAAAAAGCCTCCCTCCCCTCCCCTCCCCTCCCCTCCCCTCCCCGTACCCCTCTTAGGTATAGTTTTAAAATGCAGGACTATTTGTTTCCCTCAGGGTGGCAGTGCTAGCATTGGTAAAGGTCTGCGAGGAGCTGGGCTTATTTTCATTGATACTGTGTTGGGTATTTCACCAAGTTCTCTCAAATTGCTAAAAGAATGTGGCCACATGTGGCCCACACCACCTCCAAGTATGATCTGAGTGATCAGATCTCAAATGCGTCCTCATTGGGTCCTGGGCGTGTTCGCACCTGTACTTGTGATTGGATCGCCTGAGACGGATGTTAATACCAGGTCTGAGCAGGGCATAAGTCCTCACAAGGTTTAAATTCAATGGTATGTAAGCTTTGCTGTGACTACACTTCCACATAGGTGTGGATGTATGTGTTTATATCCTCAGAGATATAGGGAGGACTGAATTAGATATATAGCACATTAGCATCAGTACTCTAATTAGAGTTTTAGGGAGGGCCATAAAATATGAAGCCTCAATAACACTGTTTGTAGCTATGCACGAACTGTGCTGAGGCCATGTGTTTGAGGGTTGTCAAAACATACTGTGACCTGTGGAATTTACAAGATTTTTTTCCAGTCTTATAGCAGCATTGCTACAGCACCAAGTGACACCTGGGCTAATGAGTACAGCTGTGCCCAGGGCTATCATCCACCTCCCACCCACTCCTCCATGACAAACTCGCAAATGACAGTTACATTAATAGCATGTTCACAGTGTCTTTACTTTTATTAATCTGGGAAGTTTTAAAGAACCAGTGTATCTGTCATTTCTGACCTGAGATGCTGCGGAGTTGCTTTGATGGCTGCTCTTTAGTTTTTTATGCATCTGGCCCTTTTCTATAGAGTGAATACACATAGCAATAACCTCAGATTTGAAGGAGTAAATCCTGCTCTCTGTATTTGCACTGTTTGTATGCAAAGAGTTTAGATTCAAAGCCTGGTTTTAAATGTCATGTGACATAAATTTATCTCCCACTTCCTTTTTCAGAATACAGAGATAACATGACAGACTAAAATATATTGCACCATATAGCAGGCTCAAATGGGACAAACAAAAATAAATACCAACAATAACAATATACATAACAATTCACATTAAACAGTGATGATTTTCAGCTTTGTCTTACTTTCCCTCCTCAGCTGAAACAGCGCCACTGCCCCTCTGACTCCCATGATGTGGCTGAAGAAGTACTGCAGCTGTTTCCTTTTGAACAGTAACCATGGTGATCAGCACCATCAGGGGATTTGGTTCCCCTGCCAGAAGAGGTGAGTTTGAATGATAATGAAATACTACAACAACATGATGCACAGTGAAGATGAAGGTATATGTCCAAAGCAAAGCCAAGAGAGCATTAGATTTTACATTCAGTTTTCTCAGTAGGAGGGATTACCCAGTTTGAAGGGCTGAGATCAGCCTGTAGACAGAAACACAGCTGGTAATGTGAAAAGTAAAGCAATATAAAATCTGAAAACACTTTGGTAGTTAGTCCATAGACAGCAGACTTAGTGTGTAGTGTAGGAAAAAGTGACATAATGGGTGAGGTTGGCAGTGAGAAATTAGTCATTGAATACCAGTCGGTTTGAGCCTACGAATGAGCTTGTGCTGTAGAGTTTGGCCGTTGTAGGTATGGGCTCCAATGATATTATGTTCGGTATGTTTGGCCGGGTAGAGGCAGAGCATGTGTAGGGTGATATCTTCTGGGACTGAGGGATTCCTTGAAGATTGCCCTGTCTTGTTTCTCTTGTTTCTCTTCATTCAAGCAGCTACTGTGATGTTAAGGGACAAATAGAAATGGAAATTGTCAAATATACTGTAGGTCTCCATCACCACAAAGCCAACAAAGCTAAAATAGGATGTCAGCTTCCAACGTACTCGGAGAGTTTCTTTCTCCACACTGCTGTGTATCTGTGACATAAATCTATCATTTGAGCTTCACAGTAGACAGACCAGTTTGGTGGAGTTGCACACATACGTTTGACATCAAACTCAAACTGCTGTGGGATTTGTTTGAGTGAATTAACCAGTTTGACCAGCAATATAATCCATGTGAGACTTTATTGATCCAAAATGAGTATTAAACTTTCAGAACAACACATTAGATGCAATGCTAAAATGACAAAGAGAGCAAAGCTCAAAACGTGGTAACATTTACTCACTTTTCATGTCAATTTCAAGAATTGTGATCACAAATAAACACAAAATGTCCAATTAGTAGAGTTGCTTCAATTATTTGTGTTGCTATTCAGCCGTGGGTGCAACACTAGCAAACCGCAAAACAATGAAAACATGAATAAAACTAAATTATGCAGATATTTTGGCAGTGTTGAGCAGCCCATTGAAAATCCCCTTTCTGATGCAATGTGCATAGAGTAACAGTTTTTTGGGGCTGCCTGCACTACAGTGATTTGTGCGGCTGAATTTCATCAAAACTGCAGGCAGTATATACATATCTTAATTTGTTGTTGTCTGAGGGGAAGGATAGGGAACAGTTGGTTACAATAAAATAAACAGAACAAGCCCATCAGTAACCCAACAGCTATGATACCTGGGAGCTTTGTACTGCCGGCTGCATTGAGGCGTGTGGGTTATTGGGACTCACTAAACAACATTCAGAAACAATGCTACTCCCCTGATGAGCCGAACAAGGCAAACAAAACTGAGTACTATGATGGTACTCGCAACCTATGTCTGATACTTGACCTTGTTTACCCTCCAGAGGGCATTTACATTTTCTGACAGGCAGACAGATATTGCAGCAGGCAGCCAAGATCTGCTGAGATCTGCTGACAGGCGGCCTCTTTTGAAGAGGTGCCAGATTATCCTGAGGGGGAAAGCTCCATCCGTCTTGTATCCAAACAGTTTAATGTATTTACTTTTGTTTTAGCGCAGTGGGGAAAGTGGAGGCAGGTTGGTTGGTGGCGAGTTGCTAAGGGCAAATAAAACCTCATGGAACCTTGTGTCTTCATGTAACCTGTAGTGTAATATTTGTAAATCAGTCTGCAAACTGGTGAAGGAGAAGAGATTTATACACAATACTCACAATATGTTTTAAACTGGTATCCAGTGGCTGTATACAGTTTCCAGAGATCATGGCATCTTTACGTTGTGTTTACTGTTGTTCCTGTGGGTGACTGTTTTGTGACTCTTTTTTTCTGCATCTAGTTCCAATCTACCACCTCTATGGTTGAGGTGAGTTTAGGTAACTTAAACAACTTTGGTTTAGGTTTGGAAAACATTGCAGTCATCAATGAAGCCAACAGTGACTGAAAGTGCCTTTGCTACTCAGTGCAAACAAAAAAAGAGAATATATATATATATATATATATAAAGTCTGATGTGGTCAGTCTTTTGGCGCAGACAGTCTCAGCAGCAGAGTAGACAGGTGATTGGTTCATGCAGTCAAGGAAGGAAAGTAAATGGGGGCAACTAGTGGACAAGTGAGGTGTGACAGAAACGAGACAGTTACAGAAACCACAATGAAAGGAGGGAGAGGCTGGAGCTGTGTCCCAATTCAGGAGCAATTCAGTAGTATCCCATAATCCATTACTGGTCATTTGTTTAATGGACCATTTAGGTGAACCCCACTGACGCGAATAGTTGGAAAATAGCACACATGGTCACATCGTACTTACCAAGTATTTGAGCTCAGATTAGTCAACACACTATAATATGAATTAGACAAATGAAAAGAAAAGTTACTGTAAGATGTAAATAATGGAAGCCAGGCATGAATCCGACAGTGTGTTCTTGATATATGGATATGTGGTTCATCACAGTGGGTTAGAGAAAAATTGAAGTCATAAGAATACTGATGGTTTGTTGAAGTGAAATGTCGCAGCTTGTACGGTAAACTCGAGTATCAAAGAATAGTTCAGCATTTTGGGAAATACGCTCATTCACATTCTGACTGAGAGTTAGATGAGATGATCAAAACTGCTTTTATGTTTGTCTAGTTGGAGCCAGCAGCCGCTTGAATTCAGCTTAGCACAAAGACTGAAAGCAGGGGGAAAACATCTATACTGCAGCCTGGCCCTGTATGAAAGAAACAAAATAGAACAACCAACACCTCTAAGGCTCATTAATTGACAAGTTAAATCTTGTTTGTTTAATCTGTGCAAAGCCCGCCCTTTCACTGGAGGTAATGTGCTGATTCCTGACTATTAACTGTCTGGGACCAGTTTCCCTGCTACCAGCTGAGACTCCAGGAAGTTACTGGCCAAGGAATAGTACAGTGCATTACTAGTAAAATGGTGAATTGTAGTTATTACATTTTTTTTTCATTTTTTTAAAACAAATGAAACAAACAGGATACAATGTATTATTAATGAGCTTTAGAGGTGCTGGTACGTGGATTTTGTGACCTTTGGGCAGAGTCAGTCTAGCTGTTTCCCACTGCTTTCAGTCTTTAAGTGAAGCTCAGCTGCTGGCTCCAGCTACAAAGAAAGCAAATACTGCCTCATTTGGGGAAGAGGCGCAGGCTGAGCCGGGCCTCCTCTGAAGGAGCCGCTTTGATGGCCTCCCCTGGATTGGGAAGAAACTTGTGTCTGAGGCTGACCAGAAAGGAGAGGGAGATGATGCGGGAGTCATCATGACGATCCTCTCGATCTTGTTCGCCTCCTCCTCCAATTACCTGTCTTGACCCCCCCCCCCCCCCATCCAATCATCTCATTTTCGTACTTGTGCGCCCTCCAATCACCATCTGTCCTGCAGGCAGCAACACTTATACATACATCTGCTGTAATTAGACAATCACTTCCACATGTGGATCAAACTCCTTCAACCACTCAGCCCCTACCTCACCCTCCCATCCGCCCACTGTCTCCTTTTTCCTCCCTCTGTTTTTCTTATTTCCCCGTCTCACACTCGACTACCCTCCGTGTGCCCCTTTTCACTTTTTCTCTCCTCCTCTTTCCCCTCCCTTTCTGATTGAATTACCATAAGTGCAGGTCTTGGCCAAAATATGCCAGCTTGTTCTGATTAAAACTGTCCTTGTTATACCAGAGACTTTCCAAATGGCTATGAGCAGTTTGTGTGTGCGTTGGGGGTGGGGGGTGGGGTGTGTGTGTGTGTGTGTGTGGGGGGGGGGGGGGTGCGTTGAAAAGAAAAATGCAGCCAGACAACATTGTAATGGCAAAAGATAAAGAGTGGAAGCCCATGAACAAGATGGGGACAGAGTGGAAGGAGATGGAGAGGCAGTGCGCTGAAGCAGCGGGGAGCAGGGAATGAGACAGTAATGGTAGTTGACAGAGTTGAGTTCACAACAGGTTCATGGTGACATCATGGTTGAATTTTGGGGAACATTTATATAGGAAAAAGTATTCGCCGTTCATTGGATGCACATGTACACCCCCGACCTCCTTTTACTCTCCTGTCTTCTTTCCTTACTCTCTCAACTTGCCCACAAACACCGCTAGTCGCAAACAACACCAAAATATGCAAATCTGCTCTGGCATCTTTAAAAATGGATGTTTGGTTGTGGTGTAGGGAGTTTCTGTATCTGTGTGTACACGTATGGTTTTTTCCTGATTTCTGCTTGTGTTTGAGTGAAAACCTCCTCATTTCTCGGGTTGTGTGTTAAACTTTATAACCCCAAACTGATAACTGCTACCGAGAGTGTCACTCTTTTCCCGTTCTCTCCCTCCTTGTCTTCCCCCTAGTCCTCATTTTTCTCTCCTCCTTTGCTCCTTTTTTTTTTTTTTTTTTTTTTTTTTGCCTGCAAGTCTAGCCAACCCTCACCACTGGTACAGTATGTTCTTTGTGTGTAGGCATGTTTAGCTGTTTGAGAGACACAAAAGACATAAAGGAGCCTTGGGACCCGAAACGTGTTTATAGTGTGTGTGTGGGTGTGATTATGTTTGTGTCAGCTCTTTTTCTTGCTTGAAGAAAATTAAGAGCAGGGTGTTGTGGTGTACTAAGTGTTTTTTTTGTGCATTGTGCATGTGTGTTTTGTGTGCATGTAGACCCCGGTGCCAGTGTTTATTGGTTGGTGGGCATTTGCCAGCATTAATATTAGTGTAACTTTGTCTTTGCCTCTCCGCATGCATGCTTGTATGTTTGTGTGTCCCCGAGCGAGCGAGTGAGCGAGCGAGCGAGCTTGTCATGCATGCCTGTCATCCTCTGCATGCCTCTCCGTGCACCACAGAGCTTCACATGACATCAATCTGAGAGCAGTGGGATAGTGATCTCATTACCAACAGCCTGTTGCTGATTAAAACCTGCCGTCTGCACCGTCCTCCTTCACCCTTTCTTTTCTTCTCCCTCCCCTCCGCTTTCTCCTGCTTCCTTGTCCTTTGCCTCGCCCCCCACCCTCCTGCCTCCACCCCTCAACTCCAGAGTCGCACCATTCTGCGGTTTCTCCGCTGCTCGCTGCCAAAAAGGGCCCCATTTCAAGCTCTGCAAAAAGTTATAAGCTCCCCTTTTTTTTTTCCTCTCCAGTTTTCCTCCATTTCTTTGTTCTTTCTTCTTTGCTGTACATCTTTAGGTTGTCTATATCAGAGGAAAAAAACTCCAATAACCTATCTACAGGCCTCACCAAAGCCCTTCTCACGTTCCTAATCTTCTATCGGAGTCAATCTGCTTTGACTTTCATTGACACCACACAGGAACAAAAGTTGGAGAGAATGAAAATGTCAGTGAATGTGTCTGAGTGTCTGAGTGTCTGAGTGTCTGAGTGTCTGAGTGTCTGAGTGTGTGTGTGTGTCTGTGTGTGTGTGTGTGTGTGTGTGTGTGTGTGTGTGTGTGTGTGTGTGTGTGTGTTTCAACATGTGGACGCATGTGCGAGAAACGATGCTTATTACCACCTCATAGATCTACAGTTAGAAATACACAAATGCCTCTTTCACACTCAGCCAGATGTCATACACTCCCCTCCTCTGTGCATTTCACTGACACAGAAACACAAACAGTGCTAACCTTTCACCTCTCTCTCTCTGACACTTTTGCCCAGAAGTGTGGCAGTAACACAGATGCTTACGGCTGTGGACCTGTGTGCGGACGGTTGCCAGTTTTGTATTTGATCAAAAAGTGTGATCTGGTTCAGAGACCTTTGACAGCTGTTTCAAGAGCATTAAACACTTTATTTTTGTTAATATACTCAGTGATTTTGTTTCAGTAACTATTACAGAAGTAACAGACACTCAATTTATGACCTTTTAAGTATTAAATGAAGGTAATGAAGTGTCAACAACAGAAAAAGTAAATCAGTCGTTCATGAAGTCTCAAAATCAAAGACAATCCATTCCAGATATTTCTTTTGTTCTGCTATTAAAAACACACGTCGTGTTACGGCAGGGAACCATTTATTTATTCATTCTTTTGCAAAAAGAAAATGAAAGGCCTTTGTACAGTTGTACAGGTTTGATTTAAATTAAAGATATGAATATAAAAAATCTGACATTTTCATCAAAGTTTCATGAAGTTCAAATTTCCTTTTTTTCTACAGAGAAGACTTTCAATGACAAGTTGCATTTTTCTTCAGTAATTTTTGAGCAAACTATAAATAATTGTAAGTGTACATAAACATAAATATTAGGTGAAGTGGTTGATAAAAAAAAACATAACATTGAACTATTTCTATTTGAATATGAAAAGTGAAAGTGAGGATAAAAAAAGTAAGAGTTTTGTCGTTGCTCTTGTTCTGGAAAGTGACGTGTTGTGTCTTTAGTGGACTGACTCGCCACTGAGGCAGTCAGGTAGACAGTAGCAGACAGTTTTATCTCTGACATGAAGAGGCAGGTAGCTCTGCCCCTCAGGGGCCGACTGGCCAGGTTTGATCTCATCACGGATCACATGTATCTCCATTAAATGCTTCCTTACTAGAAAACTGCTGGGTTGATTTGCTTAGGAAAATCCTGTAGGAGGAAAAGAGTCCGCTTGAACTGATTTAAAGGTGCCGAGAGAATGGCTCTTTGTATTGCTCAGGCTAGGCAAGATGGAAAACAGCTCATGGTCCTTTGCATTTTGGAGATTTAATAAAGTCACTATATATACCAGGCTCTTTGTGATTTCCAGACGAGATATCAGTACTGTAGATCTGTTATCTACTTAAAAACGTTCACACTTTTTTTCATTTTGTTGCAGTTAAAATTTATTGTGCATTCAGAATAAGTTTAAATTTACATTTCTGTAAACAAGTTTAATCCGTAAATTTGTGATCAGTAGTCTGTACAGATTGACTCACAGTTTACATTTGCATTATATCATAATATTTTCAGCATTCACACTGAATGTTGCATTTCAAGTTTATACGCTATTGTTTCTATCGTCCTGAGTCAGAAAGACACTGATGCTTGCGAGGGTGTATTTCTTTCCTAGCAGTCACAGCAAAGCACTGAGTGGCCCTTCATTGGCCCCAGGCCCCCGGACTCCCACATGGGCTGGCCACAGTCCCAAAGTCAAGGCATTGTAAACATGGAGCGAAAGCCAAGGGCTGATACTGATATCCCCAAAGGTGTGCAACCCTCTGCAGCATGTGTGTTTGTGTATGTCCCCGAGTTAATGACTGTTTCATTAGTTGTGTGTACATGCATGTACCGCTGTCCTGTGTGTGTGCGTGTGTGTCTGTGTTAGTGTGGGCCTATCTTTGGACGGTGAGCAGAGGAGGAACAAATTTAGAAATTCAAAACAAACAGTCACAGAGTTGAAATCCAACAAAAGCGTGCTGACTGACAGTACAGTGTAGAAGGAGTGGAGGTAAAGAGAGAGAGAGAGACTGTGAGACAAAGAAGGAGAGAGAGAGAGAGGGAAAGAGAGGGGGTGGGCAGCAAGTTGAAACCTAAGCTTTCTGGACCCTGTTTTCCCTTCCTTCGGGCATTCTGTGGCTGGTAAAAAAAATGTGGTGTATATTTGAAGTGTTGGATCACGTGACAGAGGCAGGGTTTGTGAATCAAAGTACACAATGATTTCAGGAGGAGAGAGAGAGAGAGAGGGTGTATGTTAGTGAGAGAGAGAGAGAGAGAGAGAGAGAGAAGAGAGAGAGAGAGAGAGACGGGAAAAGGAGAGGGAGGCGGAATGCAACAGGCTGAGCTCTATCGTCGCTGTGAGAGGGACTTGTGACTGACAAACACAACTACTACTCTCCTACTCAGCTCGTTTCTCCTCTGACTTACCCTTCGCTCCCCACCGCCAGACTGCGCCGCGTTCACATCCCCGGGTCTGGTAAGTTCGCTTTTCAATCCCTTTTGAAGATCTCCTCTTCCTTTTATAACTTTAGTCTGTTGGCAGTGTGTGAGAAAGAAGCAGACGGACAGAGGACATGTCAGAGCATGAGTGAGATGTGTGTGTGTGTGTGTGTGTGTGTGTGTGTGTGTGTGTGTGTGTGTTTGTTCCTCTTGTCTCTCCCTTTCTCCCTTTCTGTGAGTGTGTGTGTGTGTGTGTGTGTGTGAGTGTGTTTCTGGGACAGCATGAGTGGAGAGATTGAGTTTCCTGAGGACAGCTTTAATTGAGAACAGAGATTTTCGAGAGAGGGAGAAAGAACAACAGAAACAGCTAAGGAGGGGAATGAAAGCTGATCAGCACTTTCATGTGCTCCGGGGCCGCTCCATGTGAGGAGATGAACGCTTTGTGGACAAGTGTGTGTGTGTGGCATATGTGTGATCTGTATGCAGATCTGTGTTTATTCCTGACTCCATAAACTCTTCACAGTTGCTGAAAGTTTCTGATCACTACTGAGATCTTTGACACGGGAAAGGAAAAGGAAAAAATTAAAAAAAATGGATGTTGGAATTCCCCACATTTTTCAAGAATGACATGAATAAGAGAAGATGTTATTAGACAGCACACTAAGTGTTATTTTTTTATATTATATATTTCCTATTCATCAGTATTTGGGTGCTACAGGTGAGCTCTGGAACCATCGCAGGCCGTTTCTTCCAGGAGCAGACGAAGCGGCTGCTCTAGCCCGGGAGGCTCTCAGCCAGCAGACCGGCTGTCAAACTTGATGGATCACTCCATCAACATCACAAATGACCGAGTAGGTCTGGTATACCTGAGTGTGTACACACTCAGTCACTCAATCCCCCCTGAAGCGTATGTAAACAGGTTTCCATCCACACAATTACAGAAGCAGGATGGAAACATTGAAATAGGCTACTCCGGATATCACAAGACAATCTGCTGTGGGTCTGATCACTGCTGCTGCTGCTGCTGCTTTGCATTAGGTGTGTGTGTGTGTGTGTGTGTGTGTGTGTGTGTGTGTGTGTGGTGTGTGTGTGTGTGTGAGAGAGAGAGAGAGAGAGAGAGAGAAGAGAGAGAGAGAGAGAGAGAGAGAGAGAGAGAGAGAGAGAGAGAGAGAGAGAGAGAGAGAGAGAGAGAGAGAGAGAGAGAGAGAGAGAGAGAGAGAGAGAGAGAGAGGGTACATATGTGTGTGTGAATAAACTTACTGACCCTCATATTGAAACACAAGCTCTCTTTACACAGTGTGTGAATCATTTCATAGCATCCCTTGTGCGACATTGTCTATATAAATTCACATGCATTGCTTGATTGATGATGACGGTGATTAAGACGCTACTTATCTGCTTCCTCCCAGCTGATCCCGCGTCTCTCTCTCTCTCGATAACACCACACTGCTGAGCGGTCGCACCAGGCCACTCTGCGCGATGCACTGCAATGCACGGCCCCCGCTGCGAGCTTTCCCTAACAAACTCTCGACAAATCTATTTCAGATTCATTTTCCTTTATGTCTGGAGGGGTGTTTATCGGCACGTCCGCAGGAATAGGTGGACTAGTCTACAAGCAAGGCTTAAACAGCAGGGTGTAAACAATGATATATATGTATATTAGAGATCACATTCTGGGAAACGGTGGCAGACACTCTAAATATAACCGTCTTCTCTTCTCTGAATGGCTTTTCATCACTTGGTCACTGTCTTTGTCAGTGGACGTCCCCACAGTGTCGGCTACTGAGTGAACTCTGTCACTCTGGTCCCAAGTCAGACTTTTTCAGCTTTTAAAATCTAACACTTAGGATGGATGCATCTGCTCTTGGTTAAAGTCCTACTTTTTTTCCCCCTGCTTTGGTTTCATCATTCAGAGAAGAGATTTCTAGAAAAGTTTGCGTGTGCTTGCATGTGCATATGTTTGGGTGTGTTGGATAAAACTCTTGACTGCACTGCAGTCTCATCTTTGTTCTCTACACTTTTAAAGAATGACAGCCCCTTAGGCTGAGGAGGATGTCTGGCTCCTCTCTCTTTTTCTCTCTCTTTCTCTCTCTTTCCCTCTGCCTCACTCACTTCTTTCTCTTTTATTTCCGCAGTATAAAAAAAAAATTCAGCTTTTTTTTTTTTTTTGCTGGCTCTTGTCAGCTGAGTTTGATTTTGTACGGGGGTTGTTCTCTTGGTGGCTACATATAAATGGAAACTTATAACTTCCACAACAAAGAAGCGAGCATTTGCTACTTGTTTTTGTGAGCGGAGGAGACAAATGTTTTCTTGTTCTGCAGAATTACATATTGTCCACAGAGTTATTTAGAGAGATTTTGGTGAGAGCCATGCACTGGCTGCGGTTCGGCCTGACGTGCCCAATTGGCTTCAGAGATTTGGAAGTGACTTGTAACGTTCATTGTTGCTTTCCCTGCACTTTTTCAAAATTCAAGGCTGAATGTGTCTCAGTGTGTCTAAAGAGCTTCGCAGTGTGTTTAATCGTGGCCCGAGGCTTCTCTCCAGTGAAGAATACAAGTCCATTAAACACACTTCTAATCTTCTAATCTTCCTCCGTGGAGGAACAGCAAGAAACAGATTGAGCATGTGTGTGAGACATAGGTGGTGGGCAGCTCAGGCAGTCTTTACACTCACTTTTCACTTTAATACTAAATGAAAGGCTGCCTACCAAATGCCTTAATTAGGCCTGACCCATGGCCCGAGCTGCTGAGCCTGGAGCGACGGGGGCTGACCCCGGCTCCAGTGTGGAGACCCCTCGGGAGCCCACAGGGGTGGCTCCACATAATGACAACATTGTGTGTTTTATGAAACATTGCTATCATCAACATCATCCCCATTAGCACTGATAACACAGAATTCACACTGTGTTATTCCACGTGTGCTGGACACTTTAAACGTGTGCACCAAAGTAAAGCTGTAAGTTAGATGAGAGTCAGGTGAAACTTTCTTTATAGCGGCTTATGATTATTTTAACTGACAATTAAGCTGTTCATTTTTTTCAAAAGTTAATCAGTTTAGTTTTAGTTGTTTGCTCCATAATGTTTGTCACAGTTTTCCAGAGCCCAAGCTGATATCTTTCCATTGCAGCAGTCTAAAACTCAAAGATGTTTACTTCAATATCATAGAAGATTTTCCTTGGCGATCCAAAATACTAAATATCAGATTAGACAAGCGGAAAACCATAAAACTGTATATGTAACGATTTACAAACTTGTTAGAAAGTTCAAAATCTGCAAGATTTTTCTAATTAGATCTTCATGGCTTCATAGACCATTACTTCAGTTCTGTAGAGTTTTACAAAAAGCAAAGCAACTTTAAGCTGCCGTGTCTTTTTTTTATAAGCATGCTGTTTTAGTTACACAGAATGTCCTCGTTTCATTTTCTTTTCTGGGAACAGTGATTGAATCCACAAACATTTCTAGGTGAGTAGATATGCTGTAAATCTATTTTACTAGATATACTGTGGATAAGACTGAAGCGTAAGTCCAAGTTCTGGTGTAAAGTTAAATTTGGATATATTCGGAAATATTCTTAATCGCTTTCTTGCCGAGAGTTAGGTGAGAAGATCAATACCACATTTGTTAACTACAGCCAGCAGCCAATTAGCTTATCTTAGCACAAAACCTGGAAACAGCTGGAACCAGCTAGCCGGGCTCTGTCCGACGGTAAAAAATATCGCCGCCCAGAACTCCAAAGAGCTCACTTATTAACATGTCTGATCTCGTTAGAATGTGAATTTCAATCAACCCACTCTCACGCTAGTTGAAATAGTCACAAAATGTAATATATTCATTCGTGTACATGGACACAAATTTTCAAATTTTTTGTGACACTCAGCATAACTTACGAACTCATGTATTTCAATTGGAAACATATTTTTTGATGACAGCGGCGTCACAAAGAGGTGCTTGGTGTGGATACCGGTCGCACAAAGAGCATGACTGTCACATCAGAGGCTATAGGGTTCACATCCAGAGTCCTGTCTGTGGTTTAGGCAATAAAGGCACTTTGGTTAAGGTCATTGAAAGATAGTGGTTTGGGTTAGATTTCAATAAAGATGACGTTACTGAAGTCAACAAACTTTTTCTCCCCGGACCACTCCACGATCTTTCCCCAACCTTAACCAAGTGCCGTGAGCAAAATTCTGGTTCATGTACACAATTCAATACATTTCGTGACCATTTCACGAAATGCCATGAGACTGGGTTGTTTAAGTCCAAGAGGTCGTCTGTCAAACCATTTTTTGACTGGGAGCAGTGACTTCCTGGACCTTTGGACTATTAGCTACATAAGCAAAGCTAACCGACTGCTGCTGGAGCTTAATTTTTACCGTACCGAGACAAGGGGGGTTGATATCAATCTTCTCATTTAACGGCAAGAAAGCAAATAAGTGTATTTTCCACTTGCCTTCAGGTTGAGACATCAGAGATTGTCAACTTTGTCCTCCTGGAACTACAAATACATCATTTTTCTATACAGTCTCTAGTCAAACTTGGCGAAAGAGATCGGATCCTGTTTACTGGAAATCATTTTAATAAGATGAATGTCTGGCAATACAATTTGAAAGTTGTTTCTGAGTAACAGCGCTTGGAAAATAGATATCAAATGTTTTGAGGCCTAATATTTACATCTGTGTGTACATTCTTGACTAAGCTAGCAACATAATTGCATGCACAAATTGGAAATATGTGTTTACCACTGCCAGAAACATTTTGCGGTTACAAGATGGCTGTCAGACCCTGGTGCTTTATGGCCCAGCGATGTTTGTGTTGCTCAAAAGACATTTTTACATGTCAGCTTGACATAAAATATAGGATGGTCATTTGTTGGAAAATCTAATTATGTTGTTTGTGGGTGACGGTGCCTGTGTTTTTTCTGCTCTATAATGGTTTCTGTGTGTCAGGATGTGTATTTTGTAATGGCGTCTTCAGCACAGCTCATCTCTGGCTGCATTCTCCCAGAATAAGGCAGATTTGATTGTGGTTTTATGGTTTTCAGCTAATTGTCCCTGCTGAAGTCATGATTTCCCTTGCATTTGGCTGATGCAAGGGGAGTTTTATCCCTCATTTCTACTCAGAGTATGGCTTTTAGTTTCACTTTGTGGCTCCAAAGGTGTCACACATATTAGATTATATGGTTTCAAATGCAGACATTGTGGATAAGTTTTTCCTTTTCCCACTATCACCCACTAATGTCTCCATAGACGCATCTGCAAGCTGAACAAAACCATAAAGCTTCTTCTGTCAAGTCAGAAGTGGCTCAGCACAGAAAACACTGACTCTTTGCTTGATATTACGCTAACAATGGCAAATGGATTTGAGAAGAATGGCAGATAAACGAAATTCATATCCACAAAAGAACCACATAAGAAAACCAAACCAACAAATTCAAAAAGAGAAAGCCTGTAGGACTTTTAATGCCCGCCTATTTTCCAGCTGACTCACCTCGCTCTGCATGAAACCCACACACTGGAAGTTTGGAAACAGAGAGATGACTAAATGGTTGGGCCGAGGAAAAAAAAAAAAAAAAGAAACACTTTTTCACTTTCTATTTACTGAGAGGAGAAAATGTGCAGAAAATTAAAGTGCAGAGTGAGGGAGCAGATGTTTCGGTCCATGTGGCCTGTACTGGTCCATGTGGCCTGTACCGGTCCAAAAGATCAAAGTGTGTTTATCATCAGACAAACAGTTTTTGTTTTAGTGTGTTCACACTCGAACTGGGGTGAAAACACTTTTAAGCACAGAAAAAAAACATCATCATGTACTCCATCTGATATGTTAACACAGAGGACTCGTCCACCACATGTTCCAACAATATGAAGGACATCATTACGTGAGGTGGAGCGGAGCAATCGTACCCTCTGGTTCCAGTTTGTAGTAACTCGAGTTCTCCCTATCATCGCTGAGCTCTGTGTCACCGCGCACAGACTCCACCCCTAATGTTAACATTTACCTCCCGAATGCTTCATCTTTTCCACAAGTCAGCGTGCTTCTGAATAAAAAAACGATTCCAGCCAAATTACTAAAACCTGGGACAGTTTGAAACTTCCCCGTTGTGCAACAGAACTATGAAGTTTTGCAACAAAAATACAGCGGTCAGCTCGCGCAGGCAGCAGTCTCGGCTTTATCAAATGATTGTTGACTTTCTGCTGTTAATAAAGCAAACCAGTCTGTTGGTCACAATAGATCATTCATGTGAAAAAGAGCGGGAACTATCAAACGAAGGTGTGTGGCACACAGACAGGGTGAACACTATGATGCAAATACAAAACAACACAAAGACATTAGAAAGCATGTTATGTCAAGTTCAAAACTGGAGGAGACTTTGAAAAGCATACGATGGGAAGTCGACCTAAAGAAAGGCCTGAACAAAAAGGGCCTCTGCTTCATGCCTCCACCTGCAGCCAACCTTATTCCACATCATCTGTACAAGGAGAAAACTAGTTCACCCAAATGTAAAAAAAAAAAAAAAACATAAGAGCAAGAATAAAAACAATAATAAAAAAACTGTTCCCTAACAAGAATGGTGAAGAGATAGTTAAGAATAAAAGACTTGGATTCAGAAAGAAATAAATCAACTGTATTAAATCAAACTTTTTTTCTTTTATTGCAAAGCACCATGTGTAGTGCTGATGGCCACCATGCAGGAGTCCACAGGCAATGCAGCTGTTTCTCTTGTTGCTATTGTGAAGCCTGTCTAAACAGTAAGAACAGGGCCGGAAACCTGGAGCTGTTAGTCCTTTCAGATGAATATACTGTGGCATAAGGATAAATAGTGAACATGCAGTATTTGATCTGGATGACCTTTTCATCACACAGGACCAGCGTGTCAGATCATTTATGCATCATTTACTTTCCGGCTGTTGGAGAAACTAGCAATTATTAAAAGTTACTTTTAGTAATTAAGTGGGTTGATATCGATGATGGGCTAACCAGTAAGTTTCAAAACTTTAGTCAACAGTGTGTATGAATATGTTTCCCTTTTTGACCAACTGGCCTACTTTAATAAAACAAGCTAAGAATATGTGTTTGTATGATGCATTTTATACTGAGGTTAGTGAAGAGTGCCACTCCCAAATGACACATGTCTGTTTTTAACCTATGCATCCTGATTTTGCTCCATTTTCTGAAAACTTAAAACTGAGGCCTTTGTTTGTTCACTGACTGACGCTGAATGACTCGGACACTTTCCCATCACCGCACATTTCTCAACCATAAAAGTCAACTCATTATGCTATAAAACTGAGGATTAACTGTAATTCTCCAGTCATCCATTTGTCT